>NC_056734.1:969316990-969491994 GCF_019279795.1 Protopterus annectens | reverse complement strand
AAAAAGGCCCAAAGGGGGGGGGTAAACACCCAAAAAAACCCAAAAAAACAAAAAGGTCCACGGAAATGTGAATAAACACAACACAACACATGCCTCCACAGACTATGAACAGAAAATATATAAATAAACATGTTATATATTTTTTTTTAAATTGTAAAAATGTTTAACCGTGAGTGTGCTTTCGTTTGGCGCGTGCCGTAAGCGCAGCTACAGTTAGCAGTCAGTGGGAAAGCATATAAAAACTAAATATGCAAAGTAAGCCAAGAAGCAATAGCGTAGCGGTAGAGATGTTGTCTGAAGAGCAGGCATTCATGGTTCGAGCCCCCACAACACCAATTTTTATTTTTAGCAAAATAAGCACGAAACAAGTCCCTGACAAATATGTATACATAAAACCACATTTTATGTAAAATGTAATGAAATAGTCCATTTATATTGAAGAAATGTGAGGTAACAAAAGAATAAAAAATGCCAGATGTGCCCATAGCTGAGCTACAGTTTAACAGGGTGAGTGCATCTGCCCGTACGTGAGCAGTGGTTTAACTGGTACAAAATGAGTGCCGGTAGCTGAGCAAGTGGTTTAACACACTGAATCTAAGTGCCCCTAGCTGAGCTGAGCGTAATATGCGTGCCGATAGCCAAATGAGGCTTAAACCAGCGTACCCCGTTTGCGCGGAGCTGCGCACCGCACAAACAAGCTAACCGACGGGCAACGTTGAGCAAGCCGTATCAAAATTGCCTTTACACAGACACACCCCGCAGCATGTCTAGACAGTCATGAAAAATAAAAAGTAGTGGTCAGGTTCAAACCCAGGACACTATACACCATAGTCAAGGTACCAAACCACTAAGCCATGACAGCAGTACCTATAAATGCAATAATAGCTAATATATAGGAATGAATACAAACTGGAGCATGACAATGCAGGTTTACTGAAGTTGATACAATTCCAAAATGGCCAATCACAGATATGTGCGGTAAAAACGGACTATATAAGCCCCATAGGCGGGAATACACAGCATAAACGATTGTAGAACTGAACTGCAGGCAGAATGACAGGAGTAGGAGGGGGTAGTTGCTTTCGAGCGCAGAGGTGGGGCGTTGAGGAGTCCAGGTACATGGTCTGGCTCCTAGTCCACAATCATGAGGCCCAACTCATGCAGGGCCAGGTCCTCTGGGGAGCATACAGAGCTGAGGCGTGGGACCGGTTGGCTCATGATCTCACCAGTGCCACAGGGATTCCAAGGACTGGTGAGCAGGTCTGTCACCACCATGCGGACCTGAAGAGATGCAAGCAGGACCAACTGAAACTTTGGATCCAGGAGGCCCGGCAAATGTCCAACGCCCCACTACTGAGTAAGTTACATTTAATTATGTATGTAAGAAATTAAACTAGCTGATATTATGGAGATGTGTATTCCAATATTACTTCATTTATATTACAGCTGCAGGTGTCCGTTCTGTGAACCGCAGAGCCTATGGCGATAGGCTGGTGCGGTTGCGCCACCAGGCAGGTCAGTAATCCACTACCAGTAACTGTAAAGAAATATAAAAGTATGACAGTCAGTAAAAGAGTGCAGTGTAGTCACTAAGGAATAAAATGTGCAAGTAACAGTGTGAAAGTGTCTGCAAGTATTGCTTGATTACAAAAGTGTGTTTCAGCCTGTAAGCCAAACAAAACAATGAAAATGTCTGACATAAATTCTGAAATAAAAATGCCCCACCTGTAAGAAAATAGTACACAACCTGCAGCAGGCTGAAAAGTATAGCTGCAGAAGATGATGAAATCACATGTGTGAAATATATCCCTGTTGAAATACTGAAACATGACAGAAGTGAGACTGCTGGAAAGGATTGTAATAACTACAGGTAAAACAGGTCAATAAAGCCTAGAAGTAAGTACCATCCTGAATAGTAAAATGAAAACAAGTGAGACAGTGTGAGAAAGTGTCATGAATCCAGCAATACAGTAGTAATAACCCCTGAATAAAGTATACTGCAGTCAAGACAGAATGAAATGCATGTGAGAATCAAAACCAAACAGCAAAATCTGTTCAAAGTGTTGCTGCATCTGGAATGTGTATCCCAAAATCTGGATATGTTGCTTTCAGTCTGCAATATGCAGATAGTATGATTGTCTGATATACCAAACATCCACACTTGTCTACAGCTATATAAAGCAAATGTAGCAGGATGATGTAGCTGAACAAAGCTAGATATGAAATGTGTATGAAGAACAATAAAATGTATATTGATGTTGCAGTAACAGTCCTATCACCAAGTTGAAATAGTTATCATATAGGAAACTGTAGTTAGAACAGTAGTGTGTATATATCTGTAGCTATTAGAACTGTACAGCATATGTATTGGTATTTGAAGGTGTTAATATTATTTTCTTCACCCCACCCTATAACCACATATAACCCATTCCACGTGAAAATGGTATGTGCAATCACAATTAACACCCCTGGACGTTTGTCCTGTTGGGTCATATATATTTGCATGTCCGTTGATGCATCTGCCCTGTTCATACATCCAAACCTGATGGCCTGTTGCCATCAATTAACCCTGCATGTTGTTGGACTGTGTATTGCTGTTCAAATTATGCATGTGCTATGCACGCTGTTCAATGGTGTGAATATCTGGGTGTTTGGTTAATGGGAATACTAATGCATGCTGTTACAACTAATTGTGAATGGTATTACATGTCACTAACCCAAACTGTCATGACATAATGCAAAACATAGGATGACAGGGAAGGCGGGTTCCAGCGGACCCACCTCTCCCACCTCAGCTGGCGAGTGCACCTGGCACTAGTGCCCAGTCTGGACCCTCCTCCGGTGGCCCTGTGCCACCTGCAGGTGGAAGCGCTGCAGGGGATGGGGCTCACCCCCCCTCTGCAAGTGTGGCCGGAGGAGAACCACCACTCACCCTCCGTAGCATCCGGACTGTGGTGCGTAGGGAGATTCGGGACTCTGTTCTCGAGCCCCTACGCCAGCTTGAGGCATGGGTGGCACAACTTATGGGCATGCCTGTTGCCCGGCCTACACAGCCCCCAGCACAGCCCCGTCCTGGGCAGTGAAGGAACCGTGGCAACTGCCTATGGGTGGGGATATCAGTTCCACTGTTGCCATCTGTGGGCTCATGGGCTCTGGATATCCAAACCTCCGTCCCTGTCAATTGTGTAACCCCCCCACACATGTCATACACCGCCCCTGTATGCGTCTTGTTTGTCTTGTCTGTTTACCTATCCAACCTACCTCCCCAGCTGTACCGACTTCCTTCACCTGACATACCACTCTCACCTGAAAAAAAAAAAAAAAGGGGCACTCTGTACCCACAAAAAAATTACACCCCATACATAGCTGCCCATTCCGCACATATGTCTACCAGACATGGAAACTATCAATTACAATTGGCTGTACAACAAGTATTACTGTTGTCCTTACACCTCTCTCAGGGGTGGAAGGTATCAAATGTCACACCAAACATATGCACAGCTGTTGCTGATGAAGGAATGGGCAGCTATGGGCCTTACCTATATCCCGCCTGCAAAACCCAAGCTTGTTTCCCTACTGTCTTACCTTCTTTGTGACCCCTTTTTCACCACTTTCCTGTCTCCCCATTTTCATTTCTTTCAAAGAAAATAGCGCGGGTGTGCGCAAGAGTAAACACGTTTAAGCGATTGTAAGCGGGTGTGCGCTTGTGTGCGCGGAGCTAAACGCCAGTGCGCATGCGTGAACTCCGCGCAAACCAGCGCTAACCCGGTTACAACTGCTTAAAAGTGCCTTAGTCACTTTGATTGACAGGTCTTGTAGCCAGTTCAGAAGCAAAATAAAATCCCACTAGCAGTCCCGAACCCAGGACCTTGGAAACAATAGTCTGCATGACTTACCACTAAGCCATGACTCTTATACAAGAACATTGTGCTAAAATAAATATATCATGTAATAGTAGGAATGAATGTAAAGGGAATATAGATGTGTAGTACACAAAGCATGTCATTTAGAATTACTGTCAAAACTAGTGGATTCCCATAATAGTAGTGTGTGAACAGAAACAGCCATGCTAGTTGGTAGCTAGTGGGTATTAATGTCACTATAGCACCTAGCAAGCCACATACATACTCACAGCAGGATAATCACTGCCCATACCCCACAACCTCTTACAGGAACACATCTGGACCAAGTAATAAAATATGTGGAGCAAAGGCCCCAAACCAGGGACACATTACAAATAATGTTACAACAAACGCAGACAGTTCAGAGAGTAACAGGGTCTGCATTTTGTGGGATGTTTGGAAGGGTATGAAGTCTGAAACTTGAATGTTTGTCACTATATTCTGACTTGAGCCCAGAGTGATTTGCCAGAAAAACCTGTGCATGAGATATTGACCAAAATATGAGGCAGAAATGTGGACAACCTGCAAATATTTGTACAAATGAGAGGTCTGACACCACCATATTTGAATAGTTAAGAGCCTAGACATAGCAACAGTGAATGACTTGCAGGGATGCCCCACAGACTCCATGTGAAATGTACAAACAGTAGGCAGAAAGGTGTAACAACACATGCAATGGTAACTGTGGAGTCCTGAAAGTATTCACCACTTGCATGGCAGAATAAGTGTAGTAATACATATGCTCATGCTAACCCACAGTCACAACTGCAGCATACCAGACAATTTAATGGGTGTACCCCACTGATATGTACCATTCCATGAGGCAGATAACAGATGAACCTGAAAGTCTCTGGGGCCTGCTCAGCAGCATACTCAAATACCCTAATAGATGTCAAGGCCCACACCATGGCCAGACCACACTGCATGCTGTAACACCCTAGGAGATATAGCAAGGATTCCAAGGTGTGAATGTACATGGAAAATAGGAAAGCTACAGCAGCACACTACAGTCAGGACACCTAGCAGGCATACAAGTAGTGACTGTAAAGGGCAAATATTGAAGCCTTAGCAACAAAGTGCAAGCAAAAGTGAAAGGAAAGCACACACACACATTAACAGTAGTAGTAGTTGTAGGTGTCAGTGTACATACACAGTTAGTACAGGAAACTGGAGAAATGAATGGAGGAATGTTAATCTACAACACAGCTGGAAATATGAGAGAGATACCAACCTTTACACTCACAGAACATTGTCCACAGCATAACAGCATGGTCCCTGCCCTTAAAATCTGAAAGGGCTACGCCTATCTCACATACCTTTTTATAGCACTGTTCTGAAATCACAGTGAGAACTGCAATCAGTACACAACTGGCTGCATGCAATTAGCAAATGCTGGCTAACAAATGGTGCAGAGGCCATCACATGGGCATATGCAGATACCTACAAAAGTATGCTGTACTCCCAGTCCATACATGCAATACTTTCATTGCACCCTGAGGAGGACGTGAGACAGACAGAAAGAGAGAGAGAGACAGAGACAGAGAAAATTGAAATTAAGCAGACACAAACAAAACTGTTCAGCAACAGCCACCTGAAAACTGACAACTGGGAAGTGGAGCAGCAGGACAGAAAACCAGATGGCAACACAAGCAGCTGTGACAAAACACAGGTAATGTAAAGTAATACTATAAAGGTCTACATACTGTGAACCCTTCATATGTGTCATTGGTCTGTATCCATATGTATATGAAGATGTGTAAAGGGCAGGGGACATACAGCAACTATCAGTGAAGGCTGTACATACATTTGTATGTGAGAGCATCTATGTGCACATATCAATGTAGGTTGACTGTAGGTTGTAGTGCAATGTACAAAGTAGGTTTCACAGTTATGTATGTTTAGCAGTATGTTAGTGTGTGTATACAGTATGGTAGACAAACATGTTGATATACCTGTCTATCATATGGATACGTATGTATGTCAACATATGTATGTATGTGTATATATATATATATATATATATATATATATATATATATATATATATATATATATATATATATATATATATATATATATATATGATATGCATATATGTATACCTACATAGAGAGAGATGTAGGAATACATAGACAGATGTAGATAGATAGAATATGTACAAACATATATATGTAATGCACACATACAGATATAGATATATGTAGATACATATACATAGACAGACTGATCTGACTATCTACAGGTATGACTGTATATGACGACCTCAACACACCCTGTCCCACCCCCTCTGTCACTCTCACCCCTCTGTGCCCCCCCTCTCCACATCTATAGCAATATATGTACATCAATATATATATGTGTGTGTATATGTATACAGACATATATATATATATATATATATATATATATATATATATATATATATATATATATATATAGATATATATATATATATACATATACATATATATATATATATATATATATAGATATATATATATATAGAGAGAGAGAGAGAGAGATGTATATAAATTCTGAGTGAGGCACATGTGTACAGATGTATTGCAACAGGTGCCTGGTGACAAAGGCATGGAGTGAACACCAGTGTCAAAACCGAGTACCATACCACATTTCAAATCACCTACACCAGTAACCACCAGATATGTGATTGGCTGCCCACCACTGCATGTGTCAGGGTGAACAGGGTCATAAATGTGTACAATAGTGGCCCCAATGATATTCACAGTGGCACACTATTCCTGGAATACCTGCACATGGTATGTGTCAGCAGACATGGTGTGTCAGCTATGGACATGTAGGTCGGTGTACCCTCCACACCACATAATGGATGCCATGGTATGGGCCTCACATGACAGCTACAGATATGGAGAAGGACACAATGACATGTACAACACTGTGACAATGCACTCAAACACATTACCAATGCACAGTGACTGACAACACCACAGAGTACACATATACTACCCACATAGAGGTTACCACTCCCGGATTTACATACGTAAGTCACACCCATGACAGATGTCCAACAACCATAGTAACACCTCACACCATCCACAACCTAAATGACTGCTGTGTGTCGTCCATGCCACTGCAATAGAGAGCACATGTGGAGGTAAAAGTTCCTACCCACAGATAAGACATACCCTGCAATAAACCACACAGTGTTAAGAAGCAAGACTCCCCATGAGTACATGTCACACATACCCCTGCTGAATGTTAGTCAGATAGGTAATATGCCATATGAGTCACCCTGTGTAACTGTGTGACAGCAGCAGGTACCATCACACCACATGTGTCACAATGGTCAGGGTAGCAGAACAGTATGCTGCTGTAGTCCCAGGGGCAATAGCATATTGTATAGTATTGTATTGTAATGTAATGTATTGTGTTGTATTGTATTGGTATGTTGAGGTGCCTCCTTCGTGGAGTGGAACCACTGCTGCTGTGCGCCAGTGTACAGGTACATATCCTGTAGTCAGGCTAGTTTTACATAGCACTTCTATATGTGTATTTAGCTCCTGTCAGAGTTTATGTAGCATGCAACTGGGGATACCATCAGGTCCCAGTCATGTTGTGTATTCTGCTTTCCTGAGGGCGTCTCTCACCTGGACATCTATGATGACAGGGAGCTTACAGTCAGCTGGGATAACTATGTCTTATTTTGGGGGAGAGGGCGGGGTGACACCTGCACTGAACCTGTCTGCCACAATGTTGTCAATATCTGTGGTGTCAGTGAAATATTTGTTGTTGTGTACTAACTATGGGCATAGAGGATGGATTCTGACCAGGTTGCTAACATAACTGAAGAAGGCCTTCTGGTTATCTGTAGTGTCCCTCTTGATTTCCCTCTCAAAGTTGCCCATGGATGTTTGTATGATGGAAAATAGATCCTTACTAGTGCTGCTCAGACATGCCCTCCCTTTATGGAATTATGCTCTGTCTTGCAGTAGCTTCCATCTTCTGTAATACAATCTGTCTATGGCTGGGGTCCACCAGACAGGATGCTGTCCCTTTGTGGAGAGTGTCTTGGTCATATATGGGATTGCATGATCCATGCATTCTTGGAGATGTCTGTAGAAAGCAATTGTGTAGGGGTCAGCATTGTGGGTTGTATCTGCCACTGGCCCAGTGGGCTGAAAGGATACCATGTCACTGTTACAAAGTGTAAAGTTTGCATCTGTAATGTTATTCACTATAGCCGTTTGTGCTGATGGTGGAGGTGGGATATGTATATCCAGGGCAATTAGTGTGTGGTCAGCTCACAGTAGTTGATGATGTTGGCCACACAGTACCTAGATACAAACCCCCAGAGTGAGGAGGTGCTCTTGACCTGAATCAGTGTTCTGACTGCTGGTGTTTGGTAGTATGTCGTACGGAGTGTGCCAGGTACTGTTGCACAGTTGCTGGCTGAGCACTGATACCTGGCCATTTACATGTGTATCCACCAATAGACAGACAGATGCTATATATGTGAGATATATTGTATCATAACAGTCGAGTAGCATGTGTAGTATGTGTGCCAAATTCTGCTGACATATATTGCTGATATCAGGTTATTTTCTTTTTCAGGTACATGGCTCACCCGCGGAATCCAACTTACTCCACAGCTGAGGATGAGGAGATACACCAGAGCCTGGTGCGGGATTATGCAATACTCTTTTCCCGCACCAGCCAGAATCAGCAGGAGAGGGCTGCACTGTGGCAAGACCTGGTCCGTCGGGTAAATGACATAGGCACGCATAATAGGACATATGAGCAGATACGACATCACTGCAGTGATTTAATCAGAAATGTCCATCAGCATCGCCGGATATCCACAGTCTACAGTTCGCCACAGGTGGTGGGGTGGCTACACATCCCCCACTCACCAGACTGGAGGGACTACTCATGAGTGTAGTGGCTCCAGTCCGCCAGCAACAACAACAGCAGCAGACATGCATTATGATGGAGGCTGGAGCCACGCAGCAACAAGACAGTGAGCGTGCAGGTAATATGCCATATGTATAGTTGACTGTTGTGTACACTGGTAGTTAATGCATGTGTGAGGTGTGTCCTTGGTTTGTAGCTGTCACCATAGTATTTAATGTGCAAGTGTGATATCCTCAATATTAGCAGCTGACCTGTGAAAGGCGACTGTTGCACTACTGACCTGTATCATACTCAGCAACAATGGCACAGTTGTGCCCACTGACATTATTTTCTTCACGTCTGCAGGTCCCTCCGGTGTAACAGCAATGCAGCCTATCCATGCTGGTGAGTGTGTATTAACAATTCCTGTAATAGTCTTGATAGTAATAGTAATATTCGGCTCACTTAGTAGTGCTCTTTGTATGCATGTAGGTGTGTCTGTGTGTTGATATCACGCATACTGAGTACTGTACAATTGTGTGAAACTGTGTGCACCCGTGCATGTGTGCACCTGTGCATGTGTGCACGTGCACATGTGTGCATGTGCGCATGCGTGCATGTGTGCACCTGTGCATGTGCGCATGTGTGCATCACTGGTAATGTGTAGACATTGTAAACTGTGTTTCCTGTTTCCCTCCCACAGGTTCTGGTGCTGCTCTGGTGTCATGTAGCAGGGAACCTGAATCGGGTGCCATGGGTACTGATAATGATGACATCTGTGTAATGGCACAGGAAGGTATGCCAGGGTCCGCCATTGGTCAGCCGATTGACAGTACACAGCTGTTGACCCCATCAATGTGCACAGTTATCCTGCCAATACACCCTTTGTCACCAATGTCCCTAGGTGATGGACAGCATACAGTGGGCATTGACCAGGGTAATGTGGTATCTGTGGCACATGCCTCCCCACACAGCAGCCATGGCCCAGAGATGGTACCACACAGACAGATGTCCAGGGATTCTCGTGGAAGCATCCGTGGGTGGGCGTACTGCCCCTGTCAGACGTGCCCACAGAAGTCTTACAACCTCAGCTATGTTTCGGGCTGTCATGCAGGCACAGTCACGTATGGAATGGTACACCAGACAGGGTCTGAGGGAGCTGACAGCATGTCACACAGCCATGACTGACAGTATGCGTGACATTGGGGCTGCCATCTGTGATTTCACCGATGTCATAGACAGATGTTGTGGGGACATATTAGACCGGTTCCACAACTACATGTCCATGAGCCAGGGCGATGGTGGGCGGTTGAGGCATCGACGTGGCCGTATGCCAGCAACAGCAGCAGCTGGCAGTCGTCGCGGATGACAACAGGGCGCGGCTGCCCTGGTAGTGCCAGCAGCAGCCCCAGCAATGCTGGGTCTGTGCTGTCATCAGACCGCCCCAGGAGACCACGTGCACATGGCTCTGGCCAGGCCCGACAGGGATCTGTGTCCAGTCCACGAACACCTGCTTCTGATGACAGTACCCAGTCTGGGTTGGTACCGGATACGGTCCGTAGCACCCCTGCAAGGCACAGGTACCGTGTCCGTGGCCAGAGACACTGATCTGTATGACCTGGCAGGTACAGTCTGTGGCTGTCCACAAACACCAGTATATGGCAGCCATGAGGTGGAACTGTGTGCATCCATACACACATGCGAATTGACAACACCTAGGGCTACCGCATACACGCACACACTGCATCAACATTGCCCCACCTTCTACTGCTGTCCCTCACCAACACACACATACATGTCAATCGGTGGTATCGGTGGCTGACTCAGGCATACCAAGTTCACACCCTGTGCATATGATGAAACTGTGCCACCTCCTGCAATCTGTAACAACTGTGCAGGTACAGGTTAACATGTTGCTGATGCACAGGGTGACCACATAGATGTGTAGTAATAGTATCATGTTGTTAACAGTACTGTGTGCTGAATTAATTGTGGGTATATCACAGCATGCCTGATGCAGTAAGGGTGTGATTGTCATGTACTGTTGTCTACACCCATGGTAAGTACCATAGTGTATCATCTGCACATGTTGGCATACTGGTGGTAATGATGTCAACAGAAGGCTACATACATAGGTAGCACAGGGGATAAGGTAATGAATGTAGTAATACGCAATGATGGACATGTAAACTGCAAGTGGCATGTTGCCCACACTGGACTCTGCAATGCGGATGTTTGAGGATGTTGATATCTGTGCAGTACTACACGACTGGTACAGGACACACAGGAGCACCCTAGCACTGCAAGCTCACATCTCATACCATGCTAGACAACCCCAACACACAAAACTAACTGTCACAGGAGGGAGAGTCCCCATATATGTCAGGGATACTGTGGTGGCAGGCCAGGTAGCATACATCCTACTAAGTATGGAACCACTGAGTGAAGGCTCAGTGTCTGTTATTTGACATGTGTATTACTGCAGGTATGAGCACATGGGTTTCCATCCAGTTATTGTACATCCTGACAGTACATGGTCTGTACACTTATATGCGTTGAGACTGGACCCTAGCCATCTGACCCGTGTATTTCCATGTACATGTGCATAGTGCCTGCATATTTGCAGTGTTACCTACTGGAAGTGGTACAGCTTGTTTGTTGTACAATGGACTACATGCAGCCCTGTTTACTGTAGCTTTGTTTGCATGCATATTTGCTTGCAATTACCCTGGAATACTGATCACACCTGCAATGCATAGTTACAGAGCTTCTGTGGACTCCTAGTGCCATCTGCATAGCTTACTATATGTATGTCCATGTCTCACTTGACAGAATGTCACTGTTTGTCCTGTTCACATGTACATTGCCTGTGACACAGTGCATATGACTTACCTGGCATGTGTCCACGTGAGCAGTCATATATGCTACTGCTAACTAATCACAGGCACTACACCTTCACATATTCATCTTCTGTTGAACCACCTGCTTCGCTAGGGACGGCCTGCACCTGTCACCCCTGGGCTTTCAGATATTGGCAAATGCTCTTGCTACCCCCATAGTGCCTATGTTAGGCAAGGCTCAAATGACAAACCCACCTTCATAGGTATCACAAGGGATAAGAAACTAAGAGTAATGCTACCCAACACCAGAAGTCTAAACCTCAAGATGCATGCACCCGAAACTCTCCTTGGCATGGAGAACATCGATATCTGTGCAGTAACAGATGCCTGGTTCAGGGCTACTGAGAGCACACCAGCACTACCAGGTTTAACCTCATACCATGCTTTTCAGCCCCAAAACTTGGAACGAACCACAAATGGAGGGGGGGGTATTGATATTCATCAAAGATACCCACACCTTCAGGTTGGTGGCAAAGCACCAAGCATCAGAGACTATCCATGTGCAACTAACAATGGGTGAAACTGCCTTCCAGGTCATAGCCTGCTACAGACCACCCTCCCAAACCCAAGAACTGCACTCGGCCATCCTGTGAACAGTGGAAATATGAAGGTCTCTCCAAACACCATTATATTGGGTGACGTCAACTACCCAAACATGGACTGGGAGCATGCCTCTAGCTCCAACACCCTAGGCCAAAGATTCCTAAAATATATGAGCTCAAATGCTATGGAGCAACTTGTTACCACTCCCACAAGAAGGGGAAACATACTGGACCTGATCATCACCAACATGGGGACTCTATGCTCCAGACCAGAAGTGTATCCCTCACTGGTAAGATCGGATCATAAACTAATCTCACTGGATATTCACATCCTGACCCCACCCCCTGCCCAGAACACCACAGTGAACAACTTCTCTAAAGCAAATTCACACTCCTCAAAACTGAGGTGGAATCCTTCAAAGCCCCAGGGCCTGTGGAAACTACAGACCAGACCGCAGATTCCTCTATAAACGCATTCTATGGACGCCTTCAGGAATGCATGGATCATGTGATCCTGAATAAAACCAAGACCCATTCCTCCAAAGGCAGACGTCCTGTCTGGTGGACCCCAGCCATAAACAAACTACACAATAGAAGGAGGAAGCTACCAAATGATACAGCAAATTCACAAATAAGGAAGGCATCACTGATCAGTATTAGCAAATAACTACAGGCACTCATAAGATTGTCTAAGGCCAGCTTCGACAGAAATTGCACAGGACACTAAGGATAATCACAAGGCTTTCTTTAGTTATGTTAGGAACCTGGGTGGTAATTCCCAGATATGCTCAGAGGTAGTCCAAAATGTCAATAGAAACACCAAACCCACAGACATTGCCAACATTCTAGCTGACAGGTTCAGTGCAAACTTCTCACCCCCCTCCACACTGAAAGGGCAAATATGTATCCCAGCAGAGTGCTGCCCCGCTGACATCTCAGATGCTCAGGTAAGAGCCACCCTCTCCAAAGCAATACATACTGCATCAATGGGATGAGACAGTGTCCCGGGCTGTGTCCTACATGACCACCAAGTCGTGCTACTACCAAACATAAACCTACTGTTCAATCCCAGCCTTACTACAGGATATGTGTCCAAAGTGTGGCGTACAGCAGCAGTGGTCCCTCTACAGAAAGGTGGTGCCTCAATGGATCCTGGACACTATCACCCCATAAGCCACACTAGCTTGGTCTGCAGAGCTATGGAAAGGATCATCATGGACCACATAGATATAGATATTGCGGACCTACAGACACTGGTTCATACCCAGTTTGGCTTTGTTAAGGGCAGATCCTGCCTCTCAAACCTGGTTGATTTCTTTGAAACAGTCACCAAGGCCATTGACGAGGGAAAGGTGGTTCACACAGCCTACCTGGACCTCGCAAAAGCCTTCAAAACAATACCCCACTCGGGCATTCTAGAGAAGCTCACCGGCTTAAATAAGCCCCTATGTCACTAGATGGATTGCACACTGGCTCAAGGACAGAACCCTCATGGTTAGAATTGCTGGAGCCATGCCAGACTCCAAACCAGTTACGAGTTGTGTCCCACAAGGCTCAGTCCTGGGACCTCTCTTGTTTGGTATATATTTATCGGAGGTACAGGCCAACACGGAAGGACTGTGGCTGACCAAATATGCAGATGACTGCAAACTGGCCACCATAATCGACTCTCCAGCCGACACAAGCATCTTCCAAAGGGGCATCATAGAAACAGACAACTTGTGCCAGAGCCATGGCCTCCAGCTGAATGCAAAAGTGTGTATAGTCATCCCCTTTGGCAAAAACAGTGCCTACAAAGTACCACATAGGTGGTACTCCATTATGTACAGAAGAAGTAATTAGGGACCTGGGGACCCAAGTTGATAGCAATCTCTCATTTGACAACCACGTGGCCAAAGTGGTTAGAAAGACATTGCATATAGCCCACCCCATCATGAAGGGATTCACATCTACATCAGGGGAGGACATCGTGCCTCTTTACTCATCCCTCATCAGGCCCATAATTGAGTACAATCCCCCTGTCGGGATGTACCTTACCAGACACCTGCAACAACTGGAAAGACCCCACAAGTACCTCACCAAGAGGATCAAAGGGCTCAAACAGATGCCATATGCTGACCGGTTAAATAAACCCCAGCTCTACTCAGTGGCATACCGCCTGTTCAGAGGCAATCTGTGCCTAATGTATAACACCATGTCGAACCCAGAATTAATGGGCATGCTGCACCTGAGAATATCCAAATCCCATCGGCATACACGTTTGAGAGACCTGAGCCTCAGCACTGAAATAAATAGGACATGCTGGAGGGACAGATTCATAACCCAGAGGCTCACTTCACTCTGGAATAAAATCCCAGTCCAGGTTAGGAAGAGTCCCTCATTGACTCTCTTCAAGAGGAATCTTGATGAGTGGATGGGACATTGTAGGTTTACCCCGGGTATCACTTCTGTGTCACTGTTAGACAGAGGCACAGTATACTAACCTTGGAAAGGGCATGGCAAGATATATTTACATTGGATGGCGACAGCCAAACACATTCTGGCTAGGTTCTTAAATGCCCTAGGGCAGATTGCCTAGTATGACTATGAACCTATGAACCTATGTACCTTGTTCCCCATTAGCCCTATGTGCTGTTAATCACCATGGCAATCACAATACTATGGTAGCATGTTCAAAGGTCAGTTGTCAGTCACCTCTATGCTACAGTTGTGGAATATGTGGGTCATGTGGCAATGTCACAGCTGCCACATGTACACAGTCAACCCTCTCCCCTACACATGGACGTATAACACATGTATGAGATGGAACCACATAGCCAAACTGGGGACTAAGCACTCTGAACCCAGTACTGGCATAACCTGTCAGGTGGCATGCAATACTACAGTGACTACAATACCAGTCTGATGTAGACCTACACTGACAGCAATACAAGTACGTGAACACACTGGGTCATTCGTGGAGCCTTAGAATAGCATCCTGTCTGAGCGGCACACACCTCTGCAGCTGGCACACAGGCATACGTTATGCCTGAACACATCACACATAACACATAGCACACAAATCCTGTGTGCCAGTCACAGCCTGTACGGCTAGACAACACACCTGCCACAGTTGTGTTAGCTACCTTTATTGTCCGGTACAGTATGGTCAAGCTCACCAGGCTGGACAAGGTGAAGGTCACAGTGATATGCCTGTGGGGCACTATGGTCCACCACATAACACAAGCATACAGGTCAGTCAGAGGCATGGACACATATGACTCGGTCATTGTCCATGCCACATACCTTCTCCTGCTGTACTTGTAGGGTGCTGACATCATCAGTGTTTAGAAAGGGGAATGTGCATCCTGTAGTCTGTTCTCCTAGTTGCCAAAAGGGACATTTCCCTCACACACACTAACCCCCCTCAGCCAAACACACACACTTGCCATTTGCAGGATTCAAACCTCTATCTAACTATGTTATGACACTCGAGACGGACGCATTAGCAGAGCACGCTATTCGCATTACTGGGAGGTTTCTTCTCTTGCTGTACTTATAGGGTGCTGACATCATCAGTGTTTAGAAAGGGGAATGTGCATCCTGTAGTCTGTTCTCCTAGTTGCCAAAAGGGACATTTCCCTCACACACACTAACCCCCCTCAGCCAAAAACACACTTGCCATTTGCAGGATTCAAACCCCTATCTGACTATGTTATGATACTTGAGACGGACGCATTAGCAGAGCGCTATTCGCATTACTGGGAGGTTTCCCTTCTCCTGCTATACTTATAGAGTGCTGACATCATCAGTGTTTAGAAAGGGGAATGTGCATCCTGTAGTCTGTTCTCCTAGTTGCCAAAAGGGACATTTCCCTCACACACAATTGCACACACACTAACCCCCCTCAGCCAAACACACACACTTGCCATTTGCAGGATTCAAACCCCTACCTAACTATGTTATGACACTTGAGACGGACGCATTAGCGGAGCACGCTATTCGCATTACTGGGAGGTTTCCTTCTGCTATACTTATAGAGTGCTGACATCATCAGTGTTTAGAAAGGGGAATGTGCATCCTGTAGTCTGTTCTCCTAGTTGCCAAAAGGAACATTTCCCTCACACACAATTGCACACACACACACACACTGAGCATTTGCAGGATTCAAACCCCTACCTAACTATGTTATGACACTTGAGATGGACGCATTAGCAGAGCGCGCTATTCGCATTACTGGAAGGTTTCTTTTCTCCTGCTGTACTTATAGGGTGCTGACATCATTGGTGTTTAGAAAGGGGAATGTGCATCCTGTGGGGAGGCGGACGCCAAGCACACTCTGGCTAAGCTGTCATTCCCTAGGGCAAACAGCCTAGTGTTGACCTCTACACCCATATGTTTAATTGTCAAATGCACATTATTTGTTGCTGATAGACTGTTTGCACGTCTTTATTGCCATAGCATTCCCTGTTTGTATGAACAACTTGTGTATCTGTGGAAGATGTTTGCATATGGGAGGGATCCACTATATCACATATGTCTCTGTAGTCATTTAACTGTGTGCACTGGGCAGACTGCTGTAATGTGGTTGGTTCCTGGAATAACACGTAAAAATACCAGATATGTGTGGCCAACTGCTAAACTGAGATTTGGCCTAAGTGTGTGAGCATGCCCAGTTCAGCCTTCCCATGGCCTGTTGTCTGACATATGTCTCATTTATCAAAGTGTGTGAGCATGCCCAGTGTGAGCATTCCATATGTTGAACTCTGCAGCCCACCACATTTGTGGATGAGTGTGAACTTCAACAAATATCTCCCGTTTATGGTTGTGTGTTGTGTGTCATGTTGTGTAGTTACTGTACAACTGCTTTGTGTGTGAACACAACAGGCTTATACTGTGCCTGCAGGGTTTGCATGGGATACTTTGCATACAGTTGTCAACATCCTTTCACACTGACCTAACACTGTAGTACTGTATAGTGTACTGGTTCAGTACTTTGACTGTGGTGGACAGTATCCTGGGCTTTAGTGCTATCACTGCTTTACATTTCCATAGTGAGCACAACAGCCTGGTTAGGGGCCAGTTGTGTACATCTGACCATGTTGCATTATGTTCAGATATGAACTACTTAAACCAGGCTTGTCTAACATTGGTAGTGTATTCCACAACATAGGTGTACATTTGCAAACACTAGCGATGTGCCCTAGTCCATTTCTAATGCTAGTTGGACAGTGTGTTTGTCCTTCGACACACATTGTAAGTGGAGTTTGCCATGACATATGTCATGGTTAGTATACTGTGTCTCTGTCTACCTGTGACATGATAGTGATACCCAGGATAAAGCTACCATCTCCCATCCACTCATCAAGATTCCTATTGAGGAAAATCGATAAGTGACTCTATGGGTAGCCTGGGAGTTTACTCATGGGTGGGGTGGCTTCTGTGTTATGGATCATGCAGTACAGCTTGTCCTATGTAAGACAGTGCTGGGGTTCAGGTCTCTCATGTGCATAGCTCACTGCCATTCAGATTGTACAAGGTGCAGCATGTTTATTGATACCAGCAACACAGGCAACACATGGCATCTGTGCAAGCTCCTTGATACTCCTGGTGAGGTACTGTTGGGGACTTTACGGTTGATGGAGGTGTCTGCTGAGGTACATCCCGCAGGGGCTATTGTAGTCAATTGTAACGCTGATGAAGGATGACTGCAGAGCCACAATGACCTCCCCTTATCTAGATCTGACAACCTTCATGATTAGGTGGGTATATAGTATGTTTCTGTAAACACTACAGCACATGTTTGTCCAATGCAGGATATCTATCACCTTGTGTCCCCAGGTCTCTCATTTTTAAGTACGTAATGGGTTAACACCTATGTGGTAATTGGTGGGCACTTACTGTATATCCACGGGGGTTGACTATACACTTTTCTGCAATTAGCTTGCTGACATGGCTATGGCACCAGTTGTCTGTTTCTATGTGGCCCTTTTGTGGGATGCTTGTGTCAGCTGGTGGATCATATATGGTGAGCAGTTTGTAGTCCTCTGCAAACATGTTCAGACACAGTCCTTCCATGTTGGCCTGTACCCATGGGACATATATACCAGACAAGGGAGATCCCAGGACCAAGCCTTGTGGGATGCCAGTTATATCTGGTTTGTAGTCTAACATGGCTGCAGCATGTCTGACCATGTCTGTTCTGTCCTTGGCCTGCAACCCCTCTACTGACATAGGGGTTTATATTTAAGCTGGTGAGCTTATCTATAATGAACATGTAGGGTATTGTATAGAAGCCTTTGCAAGGTCCAGCTATGCTGTGTGGACCACATTGCCCTCATCAATGACCTTAATGACTGTTTCAATTGAGTCAAACATGTTTAGGGGCAGGATCTGCACTTAAGAAAGTCACACTGGGTAGGGTCCGGTGTCAGTAGGTCCCCAATATCTTTATGTCTGCGGTACATGCTGATCCTTTCCATAGCTGTGCAGACCGAGCTTCTCAGGATTCTGGGGTGGTAGTTTTCAGTATCCATTCAGGCAACACCTTTGTTGAGAAGGACCACTGTTGTACACTGCTCTTTGGGTACATATCCTGTGGTAAGGCTGACATTGAGCAGTAGTGTGATTTGGCATTCCATTCGTCTTGGAGTCCATGTTGGACTCAGCCCAGGACACCATCTCATACCATTGCTGCTGTGTGTTTTGCTTTGTAGATGCTGGCTGTTACCTCAGCATCTGCAATGTCAGGGGGCCAGCAGTCTGCTGGGATAGATATTTTGCATTCTGGGGGGGGGGTTGCACTGCACCTGTCAGGATGTATGTTGGCAGTATGCGTGTGTGTTTGGTATGTTGTTTGTGATATTTGTGTGATTCAGAGCATATCTGTGAATTCCCAACATGGTTCCTACCATCAGTTGTGAAAGCCTTGGGATTATCCTTAGTGTCCTGTACAATTTGTATCTTCATAGGTTCATAGGTTCATACTAGGCTATCCACCCTAGGGCATTTGTTGGCCTAGCCAGAGTGTGTGTGGCTTTTGCCACCCCTTGCTATGTGAATATTATGGCCATTTATGATTTGCTTTGCTGTGCCTCTGTCTGGACATGACACAGTGAAGACCCCCAGTGTAACTCTACAATCATCCATCCACTTAGCAAGATTCCTGTTGAAGAGTGTCAGTGAGGGGCTCTGCCTAACATGGAGTGGGATTCTGGTCCAGGGTGTGGGGAGCCTCTGGATTATGTATCTGTCCCTCCAGCACATCCTATTTCATTATTTGTTGAGGTTAACATCTCTCACTCTCACAGCTCCGATGGCTTTGAGTTTTCTGGGGTGGAGCATGTCAATTACTCCTGTGTTGGGCATGGCCTTGTACAACAGGCATGCAATGCCTCTGTGTAGGCAGTATGTGACTGCATTCAGCTGGGGTGTCTACAGCCAGGCAGCATATGACATATATTTGAGACCCTTTATCCTCTTGGTGAGGTACCTTTGAGGTCTTTCTAACTGCTGCAGGTGTCAGGTAAGGTACATCCCATATGAGGCATTGTACTAGATTATGGGTGTGATAAGAGAACAGTATAGGGGCACAATGACCTCTGTTGACGTAGATGTGAATCCTTTCATGATAGGGTGTCCAATGTAGACAGTCTTCCTAGCCACATTGGCAATGTGTCACATAACAGGTTACTGTCCACTTGTGTCCCTAGGTCCCTGATTACTCCTTCCATACATAATGGTTTACCACCTATGTGGTAATTTGTGGTACCTTGTTTGGTATTTGGTGGGACATTCATACTGTCCAGTGTCTTCAGGACGGCTGGGTGGGGTTCCTGTGTGTGAGAGTGTGGTCTGTAGCATGCTACAGACTGTACAGCAGTCTTGCCTACAGTTAGTTGCACATGGGTGGACTCCAATGCCTTGTGCATTGTCAGTTACCTGGATGTATGGGTGTCTGTGCTGAATATGGATACTCACCCTCCTTTTATGTTTTGTTCCATGTTTTGGGGCCATGACACATGATATGTGGTATAACCTGGTAGTGCTGGTGTGCTGTCAGGAGGCTTGCAGCAGGTTTCTGTCACTGCACAGACATCAATGTTCTCCATACTGGGGATGGCCTCGGGAGCATGCATATTGGGGTTTACACATCTGGCATTGGTCAGCATTACCCTTATGTTTCTTTCCACTTATGTTTTCTAGGATGGTGGGTTAGTCTTTTCAGCCTTGCCTACAAAAGGCTCTATGGAGGTGGCAAAAGCCTTATCCAATATCCAGACACCCAGGGGTAACAGGTGCAAGCCATCCCAGGAACAGCTGCGTGGCTTGTCAAGCATGATATCCCAAGCAGACAGACATTGGATCCCCTTGGAATGACACCAGTAAGTGTGCCACTTGCTATGACTGATCATTCCGTGTTTGTACTGTGGCATTATTCTTGGTAAGGGTAGGATGCTGCAAACGGTGAGTGTCATACCAGCCTGGACTACATAATCAGAGAGCTCATCTATGTCTCTTTTCATGTAGTCTAGGGAGGTACATCTCAGGTCATTCATACCAGCATGGACTATGACTGCATCATATTTCTACTTGCTTTGGGGTGACCTGCATACTTGTGTTATGTGGTGTATTGTGGCAGCCTACAGGCAGCTTACTGTACCCTTTCCCTTGTTCAGTCTGGTGTGTGGGACAGCAGTGTGTCTCGCTATGGAGTCACCTATTACAACTGTATCAGGCATGTTGTTTCTCCTTCTGGCCTGTGACTGTTTGGCACACCAGCTTTGTGTACTATGTGTTGCATGTGCTATGTTTGGAAGTTGTTTGATTGGGTGTCTGCTTTAGAGGCCTCTGTTGGTGTGCTGTGTTTGTAATTTGTGCCTCCGGGAATGTTTTTCTGTGTTTATGTCTTTGGTTTGCAGTTGTGATAGGTCTATGTGGGACTGTGTTTGTGGTGTGTGTGTGGTTACCTTCTCCTCCTGACTAGTTTTGGGAGTACTGAGTTGAGGGAGCTCAGCCTCCAGTTTGGATAGATGGTTGCATCTCTCACATATATTTGTATTTCTTGGGGGGAGTTGGGGGTTGTCTGTGTACTTGGGGCAGGTGTAACATTGCCTCAAGATTCACAGATTCAACTTGTGGCTGGCCTTAGTGGATTGTATGTGTGGACATATTTTATTGCCGTACTACTGATCAGTGATTACTTCATTGTTTATGTTTGCTCTATCATGTAGTAGCTTCCTCATTCTCTTGCATGGTTTGGTTATGGCTGGTGTCCACCATGCCAGATGCCTGCGTGTATGGCATTGTGTCTTGTTTTAATTTAGGATTGCATAATCCAAGCATTCCTGGCAGTGTTCATGGAATGGCTGTATTACAGGTTCTGAGGTGTGGCCCATATTTTGCACCTGCACAGGACCTTTAATGGATTCCACATCAGTTTGGAGGAGAGCAAATATTGCTTTACACATGGTTTCCACTGTGGTTTTCTGGCCAGGGACTGTGGTCAGGATTTGTATATCCAGTGTGATTACTCTATGGTCTGGTTTTACCAGTGAGCAATACACTTCTCGTCTTGCCATCCAGTACCCATGTTGCTGATTATCACATCCAGTATGCTTACCCCTCTTGTGGGAGTGGTACGTTGTTCCTGGGCATTTTGGTTTATGGATTCTATGAACTTTTGTCCTACAGTGTTGGAGCTAGTATAATGCTCCCAGTCTATGTCTGGGTATTTTCAGTCACCCAATATAATGTGGTTTGGAGGACTTGATATATTCATGTATTCCAGCATAGGCCAGGTGCAGTTCCTGGTGTTGGGACAGTAGTCTGTAGCAGGCTATAAACTGGGGGGGGGCAGTTTTAGCCACTGTTACTTGACCATGGCTAGTCCATGCTGCTTCTTGTTGTGGTACCAACATGGGGTGTGGTTATCCTTGACAGTTATTGCTAGTCACCCTCTTTTGTAGCTTGTTCCATGTTTTGAGGCTGTACAGCACAGTATGAGGTGTAACCTGGTAGTGTTAGGGTGCTGTTGTGAGCCTTGCCTCAGTTTTCTGTTACAGCACAGATATCAACATTCTCCATACTGGGTGAGTTTAGACTGCATGCATCTTGCTGTTTCGACTTATCCCTTATCTTATTCTTATCCCTTCTGATACCTATGGAGGTAGGTTTGTGTTTTGAGCCTTACCTATTCAGGGCACGCTGTGGGTAACAACAGCCTTTGCCAGTATCCATATGGCCTGCACTGATAGGTGCACGCCAGTCCTAGCAGGTGGAGCATCATGTCATGCTCAGCATGTCATCCCAGGCTGGCACACATTGGATCCCCTTTGACTAACTGCGATACTTCAGTCAATTATTGCACTTGATCATCTCATTGTCATATTGTGGCATGATGCTTGGTGAGGGTAGGATGTTAGTCAGGGTCCTCAGGTGTGCATATAGTACATGGTGTTACATTACTTAACACATGGCATTCATGCCTCAGGTGGTGCTGCAGGGCTGCCTCTGTCGGATGCATATATTACACTCCCTGTACATGTTTGTGAGCAGGTCATGTCATTTTAGGCATCCCTGTTATTATCTGAGTGAGTCAGAGGGGGTATCATTCCCAGGGTTCCTACTGAGCCAGTGTATGTGCTATGCGTTGCCTCTTTGCCAAGGCCAGGGCATACTGGGCACGCCTCCTTCTGCCTACTGGGGCAAGCACAGGTTGTTCCTCCTCCGAGTCACGCTCTGCCTGTGATGGCCTTGGCAATGGTGGGGGGCTGTTTGGCCCGGCCCTATGCTGGTCCTGCTGCAGCTGTTTTCGCAACATCATATTATGTAGCATAGCACATACCATGACAATTTGGGTACATGTAGTTGGTGTGTACTGCAAGGCTCCACCAGATGTGTCCAGACACCGGAACTGTGACTTGAGCAGCCCAAACACACGCTCTATTACATTACGTGTTTGTGTGTGTGCCTCATTAGGCGTTCCTGTTCAGGTGTGTGCATTTCTGATGGGTGTCATCAGCCACGGCTCCAGTGCATAACCTGCATCCCCCACTAGGTGTCCGTGCGGGATGTCCCCATTGGCAAATGTGTGGTACAGCTGTGTCAAATGCCAGATGTGGGAATCATAGATTGAACTTGACAATGTTGCAGCCACGGAGAAAGCGACCAAGAGTCCTGACAAATTGTGGAAATTTTTTTCACATATTTGATAAAAATATTGTCTATCAATTTTCAACTAGGGTAGGTCAAGTATTATCTACCATCTATTAATGCCCCTCATGGGTTTTGTTGGTCTTTGGTATTCCGAACATTACAGGCAACTTTGGTGTAATAATATCAATGTAATTGTATGTCTCTAAGTCAATTTTTCCTGCAAGAAAAAGATCACGGAAATACCCCCGAATGCGACCCTGGGTTACATTGATCTCATTTATAGAGGAATCTTCATAAGCCTCAGATGTAAGAATCTCAAGCATTTTCTCCTTGTAATGCAAGTCATCAAAGACCACCAACCCACCTCCTTTGTCTGGCTTTAAGAACCTTACTGGTAAAGAACGCAGTTTAATTAACCATTGGCGTTGTTCATCAGAAATGTTCAAATTTTTAGCATTCGGGGGTATTTCCGTGATCTTTTTCTTGCAGGAAAAATTGACTTAGAGACATACAATTACATTGATATTATTACACCAAAGTTGCCTGTAATGTTCGGAATACCAAAAATACACAAAGACCAACAAAACCCACCCATGAGGGCATTAATAGATGGTAGGTCTTCTATGACCTACCCTAGTTCGAAATTGATAGACAATATTTTATCAAAATAAATTTCCACAATTTGTAGGACTTGGTTCTTTTCTCGTGGCGTCACGTATCAAGTTCAATCTGAGTTGAACTTTAACTGTTGATGTCACATCCATTCCACACAATGAGGCAGTGAATGGATTCAACTCTTGATGGAGAGTTTGAATGCACCACAAGGAGATTGATGTTGTCTCCGAACTTTTGGGTATAGTGTTGTCTTCAATTTCTTTGTATTTGACCAGAAATTTTATTTGAATAGCCATGGGCTCATAAGAGCGCTGCGCGCTAATTTATTCTATCCAATGAATCTACTATGCAAAATATAAAATACTACACCAGATTCTTGGATGATATATTTATTCTTTTCAAAGGGACTGAACATGATGCAAGGTTTTTTGTTGATTATATAAATAACACTACGGATTGTTTAAAATTTACCTTTAACTTCTCTACTAATGAAACGGAATATTTAGATGTGAGATTAGCCAAGGACTGTACAGAAGGTGTTTATTTTTCTAAGATTTTTAGAAAGCCCACTTATTGCAATTCCTTCCTGCACTACACTAGCTTACATCCACCCAAACAGAAAAAATCTATTGTTAAGGGCCAACTTGTACGTGCAGGAAGGATGTGCAGTACATTAAGTGATTTTAGAACTGAATGTCAGTTTTTGAAGGATTTGTTCTTGAATCGTGGTTACCCCATTTCACTTCTTAATGATGTTATTTTGGAAGTTGATTCTAAACGGGTAAAGGGCATTTATAAACCTCTGCTTGACCAGGTGACTGATGTCCAACTGTCCACTTACAATGAAATAATAAATCAAAATGTTTCCAAGTCCTGTGTCGAAAAAAGTAGGAATTTTTCTTTGAGTTTTATTACCCAATATAACTTGAATTCTACTGACATTTGGGCTACAATTTTAAAAAATTGGCCGTTAGTAATAAATTCTGCTAACCTCATTGAAAAGTTAGGTGAACGTCCTTTTGTTATATATAGAAGAAGTAATAATTTAAAAGAAATTCTGCAAGGCATGTCAAATTCTCACAGATTTAAGAGAGTTAATGGCTCATTTAAATGTGGCCATTGTAATATGTGTAAATTTATGTTGGTTGGTAACTCTTTCTTTGTTAGGAATAAAAGGTATCAGATCAATCATAAGTTATCCTGTGATTCTAAGTCAGTGGTATACATTGCCCTGTGCAATTGTTGCCCAAGCTTTTATATAGGAAAAACAAATCGCAAACTAAAAGAAAGAGTTTACCAGCATCTTTACGCTATAAAGAAACCATTACTAGAAAATGCTTTAGCAAAACATGTAAAAAATAATCCAGGGCATTCATTTGGTTTTATGGGTATTGACCAGGTCCCTCAGAATATCAGGGGTGGCCCTTTTGAAATTATGCCTGAATGCATTGAACTAACTTGGCAGTTGAACTTAGATGCATTTAGACCTGCCGGTCTAAATGAGAACTGCAATATTTCCTGTATACTGAAGTTAAAGAGTTATTTTAGATAAATGTTGTAGAACTGTTGTAAAGACATAAAAAAGTTTTTTAAGTACTTTTTAACTAATAGAATTATGTTGAACATATATTATGGATATACTTATTACTTAGGAACAAATGCTTTGTTACATATATTATTGGTTTTAATTTTAATGGGAATTTTACACATTTTTAATTAAGTTGACAGGATATTGATTTTTTTATCATTTCCTGTATGTGAGTATTTAACAGGTTGATTAGCTGTTTGTAATTGTCTTTTCTTCTGATGAAGCTGTGGCAGGAGCCACGGCGAAAACGCTTTTTTTGAAGAATAATAAAAATCTGTGCGTTAAAGAAGTCTCTTTGAATTTCAATATTTTGGGTTAGAGTTGGCTTTCCGGCTACAAGGTTGCTTTTTCCAGTGTTTTTACTAAGTTTGTTTGCCTTCCTCACTATCGTTTGTTAGATGTGGGAATCATGGTAGCTCCCAGGGCAGCCAGCACACACATTCATTATTATGCCCTGGGCATCACACATGACCTGGCAGTTGATGGAGGGGAAGCCCTTGTGGTTAATGTATGCCCTACCCCGCTCACCGGCTGGTGCTTTGATGCGTATGTGCATGCAGTCTATTGCACCAACTACCTCAGGGTATTCCGCTATTTGCTGGAAGAGACGCATATTGCTGGCCAATACCTCACGGGCATTGGGGAAATATACATGATCACCGACATGTGCTGACATGGCATCCAGGAACTGGTGCAGTACCCTGGAGGCTGATGCCTGTGATATCCCCATCATATCACCAGTTGGTCTCTGGAAGGTACCTGTTGCTAGTATTCTTAGGCCAACACATACCTTGGTTTCCACTGGGATGGGTTCCCTCTGTTGGTTCTGTGTGTGAGGCGTGGCCTGCACAGCTCCACTATTTGCTGCAGGAGGTCTCTGTCCACTCTATAGCGCTCTACTATCTCCAGCTCATGTAACCCGTGGTAGGTGACCCTGGGCCTGTACACTCTTCTCCGTCTCCTCACTGTGGGTTGTCTGGCACCAACTGCATTGTCACCACCCCCAGCAAGTCGCCTATGTCTCATTATGACAGCTATGGCAGCCCCTAACATTTCTGCTCTGAGTTCAGCTTTTTCAGTTTTCACTTCTAATAGCTTACTCCTGTCTTGCAGTGTCTCTTGAGAGAAACATCTTGCACTGCTGTTTGCAGATTTTTAAGTGTTGGGCTGAGCTACTATTCTGCCTGTGTAATTGCCTGCTTCTAATTGTTTTCACCTGCTAGCTCCAGCAGTATTCCCTGGTAGCTTCCTACTAATTATGTTGCTTCCTTTTTCCTTTCTGTTTCCTCAGGGGGGAGCAGCGTGTATTCCAGCAGAAACACGCTCACAGTGGCTTACACGCGCGCACACATGGCTCAGAATCGTCTTATTCGGGTTAAAACGCGCGCACACCAACTCAGTGTTACAGCTTTGCCAACAGGCTTCTACATGCTGAGTCTGCCCTACCCGCGTGCACACCCACGCAAACAGTGTTAAACAGTTACCAACACGCTCCCACATGCTCAGTCTGCCTTACACGCGCGCACACTGTCTTACTCGCACTTCATGGCGCACACGCAAGCATACGCCCAGCAAGAAACTTTGGTGTAGGCAACAGTGTACACCTTCCATTTCTTGACTTTCTCATGCTTATCTAGTGGCACACCTCTTTCCATGATATCTGTCTGACATCTGTCATGTAACTCTGACCTCCAATGAACTGCATTTATTTCTACCATTCCCCCCTGTGATGTCACCTATCTCCTACTCTGTTCCTCCCCCTTCTGTAACTTTTACACTACTCAGAATGTGCTCATTTGCTATGTGACAGTGGAATTCAGTATCCTAACACTCATTTGCATCAGATTGTCTACTAATGCTTAGTTACATCTCTTAGACTCAGCTTCCCCCCTTAGCAACCACTACACGGTGGCCATGTTGTTTTTGTTCTGCTGGTCCCTGCATTGAAATTCCATGTATTGCATAAAACCCACATTTGTGGGTTTATAACCTTCGTTTTTATGTTTTATACAGCGCAGCCCATTTGCGCAGGGCTGCGCTGGGTTTAAAAAATTATATTTTTAATATTTTTGCATCAGGTTACCTTGCCAATGGCCACATATTTGGCCATTGCCATGCTGCCTGACACATATGCACCCTTTATTTGGAGCTGACATGGCTCCATTGCGGTTTTTGCAGAAACGTACTCAGTTGTCAACTGAGTACATTTCTGCAGCTAAAACGGCTCTTACACGGGCTGTTCTGGGCTTCCTGGGTCATTAATCATCCTCATTTGCATGCTATTCGGCTGCAAGTGAGGTGATTAGCTTATCCACGCCCACTCCGTGTAATAGACGTTTTAGCTTGTCTCTTACACGGACTTTGGGCTGTTCCTGGATCGCGAAGGCTGCATGGAGTCTTACACTACTCTTAGACTCCGTGCAAGCCTTCGTGAATCTGGCCCTTTGTGTATATGTATATCTAATCTTCTGTATATTTGAGACACTTGCAGTGCCTTTGCATCTATTTGTGTGTATATATCTATATATCTATATCTATATATATATATATATATATATATATATATATATATATATATTCACTTCATAATCTTGAAATACTGAAGTATCGAATTTCAGTATCACGAAACTATGAAGTCGAATACCCTAAACACTGAACATACATAAATCCGACACCCAAAATCGTGAATCCACAAAATCCCAAAAAACACACATCACACACTACAAAACACATACATACACGAATATACATACCTCCCAACACTTCCCTAGAACAAACATAACACACACGCACACAACCAAACACATACACCTACCCTTATTATATGCAGGGGGCAAGCCTCCCTGCACCCCCCTTGTGGGAGGCTGCACCCCCTACTTATATATACTAACGCTGAGGTCGCATAACACTCCATAACACACACATTCCACACACACCCGCACAAACACACATTACATACACACAAACACCAGCACTCCCAACACTAACACATTTACATTGCACAACACCTACCCTAACCCACATCTCAAACATCCCCACACACTCAAACACACACAAACCCTCCCCAAAACCCTAAAAAAGTTAACTTACCTAACGGGCTAGCCTTACCACATGTTCGACATTTCCAGGTTCGCAGTTTCTGTCCGTTCGACTTTACAGGCTCGAAATTCTAAAATTAGATATTTTAGTATTTTGAGCATGTAAAGTTAACCTATATATATATATATATATATATATATATATATATATATATATATATATATATATATATGCCACCTCACAGCAAGAAGGTCTCCAAATCGATTCTTGGTTGGGGTGCCTTCTGTGTGGAGTCTGCATGTCCTCCCTGTGTTCACATGGGTTTCCTGTGGGTGCTTTGGTTTCCTCCCACATGCCAAAGACATGCAGCAGAATGATTAGAAACTCTAAATTGGCTCTAGGAGCGAGTGTGTGTGTGAGTGAGTGGTATGGATGAACTACTTTGGGAAGCACTAGCCACCCTGGTGGTATAAATCTTGGCTCAAGATGATGGTCACTGTTGAAGTGACACCCCGACCCCATGTGTAAAAATGGGAAAAGGCGTTTGAGTATGGATGGATGGATATGTAAGTGTGTGTGTTTCAGATTTTCTGTTTGTGTTTGAGTGCATCTGAGTTTCTGGATGAGTAAGAGAGTTTATATGTTTCTTTATCTGTTTTTATATGTATATATGCAACTGTGTGTATAAACGTTATTGAATACATATATAATGCATATTACAGTTGTAAAGTAAATCTTCCATAGGCAACAGCAACTTTTAGTACTTAATAAATAAGCACTTATCCAGGCATATCTAAGGGTCAGCTCCCAGTGATTTCTCCTGTCTACCTGATAAATCTGGGCATCTTGGGGCAATGCAGCAAATGCCTCATGTACACAGACAACCCTCTCCTCCTACCATCCAACACTACAACCTGTGAGAGATGCACTTATATAGCCAAACTGGAAGCAAAGCTCTCTTCACCCAAGACTGGGCTAGACAGTCAAGAGGAGAAGGTAGACACTTGCACCACACCACACTCATCACATAATCCCTCAAAACCTACACCACCAAAACAGACGCATAGAAACACAAAACACACACCTACATTCACGAAGGCTCTCAATAAAAACCTGCCCAAGCATCAGGGACATCCAAAGCATAAACGCAAGCAAACTCCATCCCCCAACACAACCCAAATGACACATAGCCCACAAACTTAGTGTGCCACTCAACCACAGCCCATAAGGCATAACAACGTACCCAACACTCTAGTCATAGATGACTCTATAGTTAGGCACATTGATGTTCCACTCACTAGACTAAACAAGGAGAAAGTTACTGTCAGCTGCCTGTCAGGTGCCAGGATCCGCCACATAAAGCATGCACTCAGGTCACTCCACAATAAGTACAAATATAACACTGTTATTGTCCATGTTGGTGTGAATGACCTGAGACGTACCTCCCTGGACTACATGAAAAGAGACATGGAAGAGCTTTCTGATCATGTATGACCCTAACCCTGAGTAGCATCCTGCCATCACCCAGAATGATACCACAGTACAAGGACAAAATGATTGACTTCAACAATTGGCTAAGCTTCTGGTGTCTTTCTAAGGGGATCCAGTATTTGTCTGCCTGGGACGACATGATCGACAGCTCACGATGCTTTGCCAGAGATGGCCTGCACCTGTCGCCCTTAGGATTCCGGATACTGGCTAAGGCTCTTTCCACCCCTATAGTGCCTTTTTTAGGCAAGGTTCAAATGACAAATTCACCACCATAACAGGTACAAGCAAGCAAAATCTGAGGGTAATGCTACTCAATGCTAGAAGTCTAAACCTCAAAATGCACTCACTCGAGGCACTCCTTAAAATGGAGAACATTGACAGAGACCTGGTTCAAAGCTCCAGAGAGCACCCCCTGCATTACCAGGCTTCAATTCATACCACACCTTTTGGCCACCTAACCCAGAAAGAAGCACTAAAGGCGGAGGCGTGTCCATATTCATTAAGGATATCCAAACCTCCAGGCTAGTTGCACAGCGTAATGCATCCGAGATTATCCAAGTGCAACTAACTCTGGGCAAGACCGCAATCCAAATTGTAGCTTGCTACAGACCCCCCCACCATGCCCCAGGATACACATTCCTCATTTCTTGATACACTGGAATGTGTTAGGGTACAGCCCAACACCCTAATAATGGGCAATTTCAACTACTCCACCATTAACTGGGAAAACTACTCGTGTACCAACTCTTTTGCTCAGAATTTTCTAGAATTCATAAATTCCAATGCCTTGGATCAACTTATTCACACCCCAACCAGGGGCAGCAATATCCTAGACCTGGTCATTACCAACATGGGAAACCAGTGTTCCACACCAGAGGTCAATTCCTCATTGGTCAGATCAGACCACAAGCTAATCAGCCTAGACATCCACATCTCCCACCCCCACCCCCAGTTAAGGAAACCATCGTAAAAAACTTCTCCAAAGCCAACTTCACACTTCTTAAGACAGAAGTGGCAAACTTCATGACACCCATGCAGACAGACAATAGAGGTATGACTGCCGAATCCTACACAAATGCACTTTATAAGCACTTACATGAGTGCATGGATCATGCTATCCCTAATAGAACCAAGATGTTATCCTCCAAAAAAAAGAAGCCAATCTGATGGTCCTCTGCCATAAACAAGCTCTACAACAGAAGAAAGAAACTGTTGCAAAAAAGAGTAAAATCCCATGACTGGGGGAACTCCCTGGTCAACCTCAGTAAGAAGCTGAGATCTCTCATAAAATCCTCCAAAGCTAGTTACGAAAACAAAATTGCCACTGACTCTAAAGACAACCACAAAGCATTCTATAGCTATGTCAAGAATCTAAATGGGAACACTCAGATCTGCTCTGAGTTACAGCACAATGGCACTAAATATACAGAACCAACTGATATTGCCAACATCCTAGTAGATAGGTTCAGTGCTAACTTTACCCCCCTCTCACCCCCTAGAGGGCCCATCTCTATACCGGAAGAATGCAAAGTTCCTATAATCACGGCTGCACAGGTAAAAAAACACACTCTCCAAAGCCAAGAACACAGCATCCATGGGACCTGACAATATCCCAGGCTGCGTTCTACACGAACTACAGAATGAACTGGCACCCTACCTAAGTACCATGTTCAATCATAGCCTCGCCTCAAGCTTTGTACCCACTGAATGGCGCACTGTGACGGTTATCCCACTCCACAAAGGGGGAGCCACGACAGACCCCAGGAACTACCGCCCCATTAGCCTGATGAGCCTGTTCTGCAAGGCCATGGAACGTATCATCGTGGAACTCATAAACAAAGACATTGGTAATCTCCAAACTCTGGACCCTACCCAGTTTGGATTTGTAAAAGGCAGATCATGTCTCCTAAACCTGATTGACTTCTTTGAAGCAGTCACCAAAGCCATAGATGAGGGTAAAATGCAGTGGTGGCTGGTGACTTCAAATCAAAGGGGGGCTGCAGGAGACAGATGAATGGGTGGGGTCAATGGGAAGGGGTGTGGCCAACTAGAAAGGGGAGGAGCTATGTTCAAAACCACAAAAACTAAATACACTGCCCTGGGTGCCAAATCGTTATTATGAGAGTCCAATCAAGACAAAATGAAGTGTAGAAGAATAAAACATATTTCAATGCATTGGCTGCATGACAGCTTACTTAATATCTATATGGAAACAAAAAGGTTGTGAGGCAGGAAAAAATAAATTACTTTTTAAATACATTAATGGAATGCCAGTCAAAATCAAGTATAAGAAAAACAAGCATCACTCAACTCAAACCACTTCTTGCACTGCAGTTCTAATTCTAATTTATATTCAACTTTATTAAAGTACCAAGTAACATGCTGAAAGTAGAAATCTCTGATACCCCCACTTGTAAAAATGTTTCTTAGCCAAAAAAAGACCTGCTGCCTGACAACTATCTACTTGTTTCATGGGGAAAACATGATCAAAGTAAAAAATGAAAAGCAAACAAGAAATAAGCTCAAGATACATTGCTTAAAAGGATTACTGTACAGGTTATGGACCACACGATTGGCATTCTGTTTAGTTTATGGGTAAAGCCTGCAGAGATGACTGAAAGTCTCCAAGTGTAATGAGCTTCTTAAAATAATGTAATCCTGTCCTTTATTACAAATACTGTCATATGCATTTCAATACCCAAGGCTTATACATTATCTAGTTAAGTATTCTCTACATGGCAACAACAGAAAGGCTTTCAATGTTGGCAGTTCTTTAACAGTATGCTTATTAAAGCTTACTTGCATCTTACAATCTCAGCCAAGCATACCTGATGGTCATTAAAGTATTGCTACTTAAACACAGAGCAACAGGCACTTTGAGTAATAAGCATAAATCAACAGTACAAAAAATATGACAGAAACCAGACCATTCTGCAAAAATCAAGGACAGATGAAAAGCCACTCTAGTACTTGTGTCTACCTTGGATGGGTGGGATTCTCTGCACATTTACACTGCATAAATACTCCTTGCCTTGCTTTGACACATCCAGAGTCACTACATAGGGGAGTGGGGTGCAACAACTTGTATGTCACAATCTGAAATGTCTCTGGCTGACTGTGATGGCCCTGACAAATTTGTCATACCTCTCAACCTCAGAGCAAGAAATCTGGACAAAGCCATACATAGAAGTGGGACAAAGGCCCAAAAATAAGGACAATTTTTAAATATTTCTCTTATAAACTTAGAAAAATAATAGAATAGGTCTTGCATTAGTATGAATTTTCTGAATGGTATGAAATCTGAAACTTAAATGTCTGTCATTATTTTCTAAATTCAGTCTTTAATTATTTGTCACTAATTCGCCAAAAAAACTGCACAATTTTATGAAAAATGGACCAAAACTGTGATGGAAAAATATAAAATAGCCACACAATACAGCTGGGAACCTGCCAAAGAAGGGACACTTTAATATTAGTACTGCTAACTTGAGCAACTGACAAAATAAAAGAATCTACATGCATTTCTGAAATAAAAGTAATCTATAACTCTGATTATTACAGTTATTTCTTAATTGTAAACCCTCCATGTTTTCTTCCAAAATTGCTATTTTACGGAGGGATTATTAGGGGGAAGAGCAACATTTTGAGCCAAATTCAGGGACAGTTCAGAGGTTTGGCTATGTCTAATTCTATAAAGCAATTTATTTGCATGTACCTCTCAACCTGTTAATGCAGTAAATCTGGACAAGGTCAAATATATTGGGGGAACATATAAACAGTACTAAAAATTGCTCTTGTATAAACTGAGACAGTTGATAGAATAACAGGTCTTACTTTAGCATGCATTTGTCTGAAGGTTATGAAGTCTGAAACTCAGTGTGTCATTATTTAGTGACTTAATTCCTAAATGATTTACCAGAAAACCACAAATTTTATGAGGAACAAACCAAAAATAAGAAGCAAAAATCTATTCATTCTTTGAAAATCTGGACAGTTGGGAGGTATAGTTCAGCTGGGGCTGCCTTTAAGTTTGCTGCCCTTCCCCCTTACAAAATCATGGTCGAATGGAGCCTCCCCCTGCAGCCATTCCAATGATCCATTACTTGGCTATTTCACTCCATTTACCATAAACACTAATGTGCATACTGATTTACTTCTATGATGATTTGGACTTCATTTGAAAGTTTTATTTTGCATTTTACACCACAAACAATAAGACATCTGCTAAACAAACTTAGCATTAAAACTTCTCTGCCCTTGAAACTCACATTTATTGAAACAGCATTGAAACCCACATTCAAAGAAAATACATTTTGCCAGTGGCAGATAAAGATTAATTCTGGGCTGTTTTCAAATCATAGGCCCCTTGCATATGAAAAATACATGTGCTCTTTGATATACCTTCCTATGGTTTTGAACATTTTTCCAGTAAACAATGAAACAAAACTCATGCACCAATAATGACAAAACTGCCCAATTCAGAACATCTTTCCAGTAAACAATGAAACAAAATGCATGCACCCATAATGACAAAACTGCCCAGTTCAGAACATTTCCATCATAAAAGTCTACTCAAACTTCTACAATCTGCTAGTATTAGTATTTATTTATTTTATTTATTTTATTTTACATTTGTTGACCGGGGTAGTCTGGCTGGATACATGTCCATTTTCAGCAGAGGCCCGAGGAGAAAAGCTCCACTAAATACTAAGTACATTACAAAATATTACAAATGTTTATAAGTAACAAATTAGAAAATCATAACATCACACAGAATGCAAGATAGATTCAGGAGAAGCACATTTCGATGAGCAGTTAATACCATATTAGCAATTTTACATAGAATGTACCTAGGTCGATTAGTACTGTAAAAGGGAGAGAAATAAGACAGATACTAATAGGAAGAGTGAAGGAGAGATGTAGTATGAGAAAGAAAAAGGTTAGCCTGGTGTACTGCAGGAACAAAGCCAATGATTTAGGTAGTACAGTTTAATTTTCTGTTTGAATTGAGGCAGGGATGTAGTCAAAGTTATGACACAAGGTAAGAGATTCCAGCATTTACCTATAGTGTTAGTGAAAAGAGAACAACCTGCTGTGTTGTTTGCCTTTATTGATTTAGTCATAAGTTTACTAGAGGAGCCGGCGCGAGTTCAGATTATTATACGGGGATTTGAGAGAGAGAGTATAGGGGTCAGTGTGGTAGGTGTAATATGTTGTGAGCTATAGTGAGTTGAGGAATTTTTAGGTAGTTTTGAAATTCGAGCAGCCAAAGTTGCTTTAGATTTATACAGTGGTGAGTCCTAAAGGGGTTACTAGTGGCGAAAACGTGCTATGTTATAGCAAGTTTCAAGTTTGTTAAGATTGTTTTTCTTGAGGTTGGTATAAATGGGAGAAGCATATAGGAGAGTAGATAGGAGATGGGTTTGAGCACATTTGGTTCTTGTTGCTGGGGTTAGAAAAGGTTTAAATTTTTTTGTTAACAACCTTGATGGTGTTGTTTATGTGCTGATCAAGGAAAGATGATTGTCAATGGTTATTCCAAGAAGTTTAGTAGTTGGATCAGGCGAGATGATAGTGCCATTATTAGAAGAAATGGTAAAGTTTAAAGGGGGGACGAGAGGTGGGGAGAAGAGGAGGAGTTTAGTTTTTGCATTTAGTAGGAGAAACCAACCAAGTTTCTACTTTGTTAAAGGTATTTTGTGTTAAGGAGGTCAGTTCAGTAGAAGAAGGTGCGGAGATAGATAAGGGGAATCATCTGCATATTGTATGCAGGTAGCTTGTGGTATAGCAGTCTGAAGATCGCTTATAAAGAGGGTGAACAGAAGTGGACCTAGAATGGAGCCCTGGGAAACTCGATGGAAATGGGCAAGAGAGAAGAGATGTGATTTTCCCAAATTACTGCTTGTTGTCTGTTGTTAAGGTAAGATTTAAACCAATTTGTGGCTAGTTTATCACAAGGAAGAGATTCGAGAATATTGATTAAGAGAGGTTGGTTAATGAAAGCTTTTGAGAGATCAATGAAAAGAGCGGAGGAGAGAGAATGGTTGTTTGATTTTTGTTGATAGTATCTATAAAGGAGAGAAGGGCAGTGGTGGTACTATGATGGGGTCTAAAACCATGCTGGCAGTTTGCTATTATGTTGTGGAGGGAGAGGTGGTGTACCAGTTGCTGGTGAATACATTTTTCATTATTTTTGCAGGCAAGGGGTGAAAGAGAGAGACGTGGTCTAAAGTTGGAAAGGTCAAGGAGTTTCCACCTTTATGAAGTGGTATAATATAGGAGACTTTCCATATATCAGGATGGTTCCTTCTTGGATAGTTCTGTTGATGAGTAAGGAAATAGGATAAGCAATTTCTTTAGCAGCTTTCTGAAGGAAAAGAAGGAGCTTGTCAGCAGAAGGGTGCAGGGTTTAAGTTTGTGAATGAGTTTGAAGATGAAAGAGGTAGATATAGGTTTTAGAGCGAAATTGAGGGAAGAGGTAGTTCTGTTAGGTGGTATATGAGAGTTGTTAGTGTTCATTTGTTTGGCTAGGGTTTGAATAGTTTCAGAGAAAAAGAGTTGAAAGCATTGGCAGTCTGGAGAGGGTTTCTGGGTCAGCATTTAGAGGGGAAGGAGTTTTCGCAGTTCCTGGGGAAAGAAGTCTATTTACTGATGACCAGAACTGTTTAGGGTTGTTAATATGTGTTTCCTGGAGGTTACAGTAGAAGTTTTTCTTGTCAGAGATTATTGATTTTTTTGCTAAATTACGAAGCTGGCGGAATTTAACTAAGTCAGGGTTTAGTTTATAATATCTCCAAGATTTCCATGCTTTGTTTCTAGCAAGCATGAGTTTTTTTGTGTTGGTGGTCAGCCATGGGGCCAATTTGGTCTTTACTCTAATAGAGCGTTCTGGTGCATGAGAATCAAGTATAGATAGGAATGTGGAATTAAAGAATAATACTGCTTCTTCTAGGGAGTGATTTTAAGCAATTCCATTACATGCACCTCAGTTAAGCTTTAAAAGGTTATGTTAAAAGTGTTTGACTGATTGAATCACCCTTGTATTTGGTAGGTTAGCAAATTCTGATTTTGTCTAGAAATGTAGGTTAGGCAGTGGTCGCTGATGTCATCAGGCATAATACCTTATAATGTGTCTTAACTTTATTAGTTAGTATCCAGTCTAATATACTCTTTCTTACTGGGTTTATTGACTCTTGTAGTTGAGGTAATACTTTGTGAAAACCCATGTAGGTTAATATGGGAGGTGGGATTGACTGTATTTATAGTGTTCCAGTCTATGTTAACGTCACCAAGAATTATGGTTTCTTGGGGGTAGTTGGTAGAAACCCAGCTTAAAAGTCTTCTAGTATTGGAATGTTATTACCTGGGGGAAGATACAAACAAATAATGTAAATAGATTTTTGGGGTTAAGTTGGAGTTTAATAATGATGGTTTCTGTTTTGCTATTTAGGTTTGGGCATTCTGGTTGAATAGATATGTTAAGTTGATTTTTGAAGAGTATTGCTACTCCCACCCCCACGCTTTAAGCGGTCGTGTCTTATTATGTTATAACCCTGGGTACTTGAGTCTTTTGTGCCTGGGGTAAGCCAGGTTTCAGAGGCAAAGGATGTCAAATGAGTGTATATCTAAGAGGGCATGGATGAAAGGTATTTTGTTATTTATGCTTTGGATGTTAAGGTGTCCTATAAGGAAGTTATTGTTGGGGTTAGGCAAGCAGTTTTGGGGAGGTGGTGAGGTAGGGCAGGGTTGGGGTGGATGTCTCCATCTAGTAGAGTAGGATTAATAAGTTTTGTTAAGTAGTTCTTATTTAGAATTGTTAGAGATTTTGTTTTTTTGCAAGATAGTAGGGGGTATGTAAGGTGATGTTGCCTATGGAATTTAGATAGGTGATAACTAGGGTGGAATTAACATTAGGGTAGGTTGTGAATGTGAGTCTAGTAGAGGTGTGTTTATGTGTGGAGATAAGAGAGTTATCTAGTGAAATTTCAAGAAAGGTGAGAAGGTATGTAGAAAGAAGGGTGGTTGTGATTGCGATAGAGAGTACAGGCATAGTTCATAGATGTAGGAGGCATCATTTAGTAATTAGAGAGGTGAGGAAGTAGAGGGGGAGGAGAAAATAGAATGTGGTAAGCAATATAGGGAAAGTCTGTAGTTTAAAGCAGTAGGTAGATAAGAAAGGATATTAATTGGAAAAGAGAAAGAAAGGCTGGAGTGGAAGGAAAGTGTAAGGAGAGAAGTCTAGGTAATAGTGAAAGGTAATAGAAGATGTATGGTCTTGGGGCAGAGATAGAGTAGGAAGGGATGTACTAAGGCTGGGGAACAATTTGGCGGGAAGGAGAGTAATAGGATAGGAGGGCTAGGGGTGTGGCTATAGAGCTATAAATGTAGGGGTAGGGGTGGAGTGGGAGTGGGGGTACAGAGGGGACGTGGAGCCAGAAACAACTGAGGTATAGCCAGGAGACAATCAGAAAAGCAGGTGAGACTATAGGAGCAGCGAGTGTCACTAGGAAGGGGTAAGATAGGAACCAGATACCAGAGGGATAGGAGAAAGGTAAGGAGGAGTATGACAGAAAAGAGTACTGAGGATTTAGGAGGAGATGAGTGAGGTGTAATGGAAGAGAGTAGGGCAGGTTACTGGAGAGATATCAGCACAGGTGGTAAGGAGAATAGGCAGTCGGGAAGGAAGAAAATGGAGGTAGAGGGATGGAAAACCAAATTAGCAGAGTAGACTGAGGAGGGCTAATCAGGGGAAATAGGAGGAAGCAAAGAAGAAAGAGAGAGGCCACCTAGTGGCTGGTAGAGGTAAATGAGAGGGAGAATGGGGAAAATACAAACAGGACAAGGGAATGAAAAAAAAGCAAAAAAATGAGGGCTGGCAAAGGTGAGAGGAGGGGGTTTTGGGGATAAGAGAGAGGTACTGGCTGCTAGGCACACAAACGCAGGCAGAGTAATGGACTCTGAAGGTGGACCTATACAGAGGCTAAAGAGGCAGAAAGCGAAGCCCAAGACCTACTTTCAGTTCCTTGACTGTAGATCAATATGGGAGGTAGGCAGATTTTCAGTCACTGTAGTCAGGGCCAGGATGATCCAACAGCAGTAGGGCTTAAAGCTGGACAAGATTCAGTAGGGATGGTGCTATTAACTTCTAGGGGGAGAGAAGAATAACAGTCTTAGCATAGATGTTAAATTGAACAGGTACAAAATACAGCCAAATTGGTAAGGATTAACAAAGGTACAACAGCAATATTATCAGCAGTCTAACAGTAAAATTATCTAGCAATCTAACCCTGTTGAAACAGCTTGTCTAAAACTAACCCTGATAACATTAAGAGCGGGAAAATACATAAAAACTATCAATAGTGAGCTAGAAATAAATCAAGCAAAAATGTATACCTGGATCTACTTGATAGACTCTAAACAATAGATATTATGAGTAGCAACAGTCATGTGACCAGCTGGTAACTCACCAGAGTAATATATTATATGCAAGTCATTGCGGGGATATAGGGAGGTTAAACTATTTGTAAAGCTAAATTAAAAGTATGTAGTTGGACTTACTAACAGTAGAGTAAGTGATACAGCTATTAGGGTACTATGTACTGCAGAGATAGTAAATAAGTACAATCTCTGCAGAAGTAAAAGTCATCTGAATAATTCCACATTAAAGAGATCTGCAACTAATGAAGAGGTTGTTGCTAGCAAACAACTTTATATTTCATTGTTTCATCTACAAATAAAGTGCCTGTTGCCCTTGTGGAATACATTGCCTATGTTACATTAAAAAAATGATAAGCTAGTATAACAGGGAATGGATGGCAAACTGATAACAGGTTCATAGTTACTAGGTATCTAAACCAAAGAGGACATTCTCAGGACTGCAGCATCTACCCCCCTTTAAAAGTACAACATAGTACAGTATCAACAATGCATCTAAATACTTTGGGAGTAGAACCAACAGCCTTCATCAAAAGCAAGTATTCAACCTGTTATGCTATTAACAATACAAGAAGTGTAACACTGCACTGCACATTGATTGTGGTTTCTTTTTCTCTTCCTTTGTGATTAGCACCTCAACAACTCATGCAACCAGATGTTAATATTTGAAAGTCATTTTTATCTTGTGTGTGTAGAAGTTTATACACATATGAACACAGATATGTATATGCATTCTGTGTGTGCACACATGCACACACAGATAAAGGGTGTGATAAAACCACATACCAGAAACACTTTTTAGGTATTTTTTTGATTCTCTACACACTTTGCACATTAGTTGAGTTTCACTCTTGATATGCTGGCATAACTTTTCTACAACCTTTGCATTTCATCTTGTAACCCCATTATTTTTAAGCTGCAGACATTCAAGCACTAGGCAAAAAAACACAGAATTATATACCTATCCAAAATGCCCTACTTAAGCTAAAACAACCCTTCTAAATGAACTCAGAACACAGAATCATATACCTCACCAAAACACCCTACTATAACCAAAACAACTAATCTAAATGCACACAAAACACAGAATCTTATGAATCTCCAAAATACCATACTACAGCTAAACTAGCCCTTCTAAAAGCAGACAGTACACAGATTCATATATCTCTCCAATGTAACCTATTACAGCCAAAACTAACTTTCTCAATTCAAACATCCACTTAATTAAAAACAGAAAAGAAAAAAAGTAAAAAGCACAGTAGTTTTCTTTTACTTCATTGCTAGGTTGTGTTTGCGTTTTTCCCATTCGTCTTTGCTTCTCATTTTAACTCATATTCCACTTATATTAATGGTGCTAACCATACCGCTTAACTGTACAGATTTTCAAAAGAATGTCCAGATTTTTGTCTCATATTTTTGGCCTGTTCTCATAAAATTGCAGTTTTCTGGCAAATCAGTGGCAAATCATTCAGGGTTGAAGCTGGAAAATAACGGCGGACATATGAGCTTCAGATTTAATGCCCTTCAGAGAAATCATGCTAATGTAAAACCTGTTATTCTATCAACTTTTTGTAAGATCAATATTTAAAAAGTGTCCCTATTTTTGGGATACTGCCCCCACATTATTTATGGCTTTGTCCAGATTTCTGGCTCTAAGAGGTTGAGAGGCATGGTCAACATTTTGATGTTTTAGTTTCACTGATTTCTCAGCATATCTGTATGACATTAAACACAAAATTATGTCACGTTAGATATTTGCCAGTTATTTCCTGGACCAGTTATGAGTTCTTTTTTTTTCTGTGTGTCTTTCTTCACCTATGCTGGCTGACTACTGAGTCTCCCACTATTAGTTTTAAGTCAATTTCTCTGACTATAGTGAATATCCCAAAATAGGGGTAAGAGAAAACTGAGAGCGATGATATAGACAGCCATGTTTATGTCCTCATTGACATCCCAAAAATGATGGATTTACAATGAGGCCTTAACTGTACCTGCTGTGACTGACAGCAGCTCTGTCACCACCAGATATCCTAACACTTCTATGTGCATTTGCATTTTTCCATACTTGATTGCTTTTACTTTTGAATTACCAAGCCAACACTCCAGATCCAGATGCTTTGGTGGCCTGCAAGCCTCTGCTTGAATGGTCATAATCAGTCTGTTAGAACCACTACTCCCTTCTCCAGGGAACAGACACCCAGCAGAGCCTAATCACTTCCTCCCTCTTTTAGCACCTGACCCATGATTTGAACTCTGGTCATTTAGGTCATTTTCACGAGTTTATTCCTCTTTGCCACAGTGACAGCCTCAACAAAAACAATTTCTTTATGACAACTTTTTATATATTTATGGATTCACTATTAAATAATCACATATGTTAATTTTTAATGTAAGGTGTTCCATCTGCAAGGTCACATTAACAAATTGTCCTTCTAGAAAGTACAACTCTATTTGCTGCAATTAGAATGGAAAATAGTAGCCTATATATACATTTAGGAAATGCAGATGTTCTGGATTCAGACTGTCATGAAGAAGATTTTAACCCAAGGAATATTTCCAGATGCTCTCATTTACATTAAAATTGTATACGCTGGTATTGTGTATTGCAAGGAGGTTATGCCCAGCTCCTAGGACTTATTTATGCTTGCTTCAAAATATGCCTAAATAAACTAAAAAATAAAAAGACTGTTTACATCAAATAAAGATCTACACAATGATGCATGTTGCCCACACACACACACACACACACACACACACACACACACACACACACACACACATATGCAGGTAGACCCAAAAGCACACATTCCCTTAAACCAACATTGCCCAAGTTAAAAATAAAATCTCAAATGAACACTGACAGTTGGCTGGGACAATAAAAAATACTACACATACCACCAAGAAGAAAACTCTCTGCACTCTGTTCTTCTAACTACTTCTACTACTTCTTCAGTTCTTCTTCAGCACAGTTATTAGCTGACAAAATATAGGCCGCCAAAAAAAAATAGAAATCCAATGGCAAATCGCCGCAAATGATAAATCCTTCAGTGTTCACTTTACTATGTCTGTGATTGACTCACGAATCAGTCCACAACCGAAACTGTTTGATTCTCGCTCTTTTCCCAGCAGATAAAGCCCGGGAAGAGAGCGACAACCAATCAGCAGCCATTTAGCCCAAGCACGTCATGTACATGCCTGCGGACGTCGCAGTCCGAACCCCTTCCAATTCTATGCGGTTTGGAACCACATAGACTGCTGGGCATCACACTGATGCCTTAATTTGCTCACCGGGCTGCAGCAGAAACAAAAAAAAAGTCTTTATTTAAAACCGCCGCAACCCGAGGTGGTCAAAGTGCGCATGCGCGTACTCGCCGACGCCGAAGTAGAAACTTGAAAGATGAGTTGGACTCGGAGTAGAGCTGCAACTTACTGAACTAAAAAAATAATAAACACAAAAACTACTTTTTTTCTTTTTTTTGCTGAGGGGGCTGCAGTCCGGCAGTCCGATGCCACGAGCCACCCCTGGTAAAATGGTTCACACAGCTTATCTAGATCTCGCCAAGGCTTCCAACACCATCCCCCACTCTGGAATTATAGATAAGCTCACTAAACTAGGTATAAATCCCTATGTCACAAGATGGGTTGCCAACTGGCTCACGGACAGAACCCACACTGTGAAAGTAGCGGATTCCAAATCCGACATCAGACCAGTGACAAGAGGAGTAACACAGGGTTCAGTCCTGGGTCCTCTCCTGTTTGGTATCTACTTCTCTGAAGTGCAGGCCAACACAGAAGGTCTTTGGCTAACAAAGTTTGCAGATGACTGCAAACTAGGAGCCATAATCGAAACTCCTAATGATGTGGAGACAAACTACAAAAGGGCATCACTGAGACAGATACTTGGTGTCAAAGCCATGGCCTGAAGCTCAATGCCAAAAAGTGTATTGTCATCCCCTTTGGTAAAAACTCTGTACCCATGAACTACCACATAGCTGGTAGTCTACTTAATGCCGAAAATGTGATAAGAAACCTTGGGACACAAGTGGACAGCAGTCTCTCCTTTGATAATCACATTGCCACAGTGGTCAGGAAATCCTTCTATGTGGCTCATCTCATCACAATAGGATTCTCATCCAGAAAAAAAGAGGTCATTGTTCCCCTCTACTCATCACTCATTAGACCCATTATAGAGTACAACGCCCCTTTTGGTATGTACCTCACAAGACATCTACAACAACTGGAAAGACCACAGAAATACCTCACAAAGAGGATTACTGGCCTCAAACAGATGCCCTATGCAGACCGTCTCAAAAAACTACAGCTTTACTCCATCGTATATCGCCTACTCAGGGGCGATCTCTGCCTAACATACAAAGCTATGTCAAACCCAGAGCTGTTGGACATGCTCCACTTAAAGAAATCCCAATCCCTCTGAGCTACACGCTCTAGGGACCTAAACCTTGTCACCACAATAAATAGAACATGCTGGAGGGATAGATTCCTGTCCCAGAGACTTCCCATACTCTGGAACACACTACCTATCTATGTCAAACAATTAGCACTCTTCAAGAAAAATCTTGATGACTGGATGGAAATGGGAAATTCACCCCGGGGATCACTTCTGTGGCTCTGCTCGACAGGGGCACAGGAAAATAATTTTCTTGGGTGGTGAAAGCCAGGGTACATTTTTTGGCTAGGCTTGTATGGGCCCTAGGGCCGTTAGCCTAGTACCTACCTATGAACCTAAAACATTAGGTGGAAGCACTATGTTACCTAAAAAATACACACAAATGTGCCAACTAATAATAAAACTAGTAGAAGTAAATTAACAGCCCATTCTCTTAGTGAAATAATGCCTTCCAGGGTGGGTGTTACAGGAAAATAATCAACCTTTTCAGGAATATGCCTCTGCATTTGTTTGTGTGGCACCAGGCTTCACTGTATCATTGGGTTATCTATTATTTCCCTACAATGAACACCTTGGGAGGCTTCATTGCTTGCTTAACATCTGCATTCAAGAACTCATATTACAAGGAACAAGAAAACATACCTGTCAGTTTTCTCTATAGACTCAAGAAATGCAAAATAATCCCCCATCCATCACGTTAAACAAAATGTAAATATGTCAATATGTCCTTGATGTATGGCAATTGTTTGTGGTGATACCTATTCCCAAGGATGGATCCTAAGTTAAAACAGAACTACACAATTGTAGACCCATCAGCCTGACCAGTATCCTATACAACATTATGCTGAGTGCCTTTACAGAGGCTGCATGCAATGACAAATGCTTGATGTAGAACAGTATGGGTTTGGTAAGCAGAGATTTTGCCTTTTGCATGTTGTGGCATTCTTTAAAAAGGTAGTAACAAAATGTTATGAAAAAAGTGTCACGCTGCTCATCTTGATCTAGTAAAGCATCCAGCACTAGTCTGAATGACAGAGTAAGTTTCAAATTAAATTCATTAATTGACAACCATGTATAGTTCAATTGGTAAAAGACTGGGTAAGCAGCAGGTTGCAGCAAATCACCATGAGTGGGATACCTGTGTGTCTTGAAAGGAGTTACCACTGGTGTCCCACATGGCTATCTACTAGGATCCATTCTTTTCAGATTATTTTACACAGATATAGAAATAGGAAATATGCTCTGGATAGCTATATATATATATATATATATATATATATATATAAATATAATTGTAAACTGGCAACATAATCCCTTCAGTTACAAAAAGCAATGTAGATAGTGCACAAAAGTAGATGTTTGGTGCACTAGTAATGACCGTGACTTTAATGTGAATAACTGTAGAATATAATAAGAGTCTTTTCTTGACATTGTTTTTGTAACCCTAACAGTAGAATATAAGTTATGGTTACAAAATAAATGTCAAGAAAAGACACCATCATTAACCATTTAAGAATCATGGTGAACAAAAATAAACTATGACCAAAGACAGAAGATTATGTTCTGTAGTCCATCTAGATCTCAAGACTATATCTTGTCAGTATAAGGGGGATCACTGTACCACTTTATACCTCACTGATATGACCTATTATTGGACAGTACTGCATTCTACAGCCTTTGAACAAGCCACCTGCAACAACTTGAAAACATTTAAAAACTGAAAACATGAAAACTAGAAAGCTCATAACACTGGAAACCTTGAACTATTCAGAATGCATCAGGAATTGTTAGTGTAGTACATTTTTAAATGTTACTTTAAAATTATTTCTCTTTGGTTTATAAGGCCATGCATGATCCAGTTCTACCTGAAAATCTGGAATGCATTACTGAGAAAGTTCAAACTATTTTGAGGAACTTAAAAATAAATAACAATAATCAAACCCTCCCCCCTTTGGGATGTTCACTGCCTCACCATTTGTTTAACTGTTGTTCAGCATCTAGCAGTGTAATGATATTTTCATTTCCTTGATCAGCCTTGATAAGAATTTAAGGGAGTTCCTAGCTGAACAGAAATGATTTGTTTTAGTGTCCTCTTACAAAATTAACCACATGAGAATGGAAGCCAGTCTCCAACCCGCAGACCAAACTTCTGCTTGGTCTCATGCCATTTTATGACTTTTCCCTCTCTTGTTATCTGCTGCCAGCATCTTAGTTCCTCGCTAATGTTCTCCAATAAATTTCAGCTCTCTTTTCTATTTTTCTGTGCCCTACTTACAGTCATGTCTCTTCTTTCATTACTGTGTTGGCTTAATTCTCAAAATACTTGCTGCAACTTTGTAAATATTATATTATGTTTGGTTATTATTGTTCTTTTTTGTTGTTAAGGGCTTGCATCTGAAATTCTATGCTTTCCTTATTTTGTGATCACCCCCCCCCCATTTCAACGTATTTTCTATCTATATTGATTTCTAATTTTCTGCTTGTGTGATGTATGTGAGCTTAACTGTGTAGCTGTCAAGTAACTGCAGAGTACCCCTTCAAATCTAGTAATCCTAAGACATTTTGTCCATTGAGGAGAACCAGTTTATCCCACTTCATTCTTCACCTCTTTCCCTCCCAATTAAATTCCTTCAATTCTTTATTGTTTCACAGCTTGATAAACATATGTCTGACCTGTATATAATATTAAAGAAGCATTTTTATTGCATGCTCCTTACTATCTTTATCCATAGTCAAAAGCTTCCAACCTCGCAGTTTTTGTATTATCTTTTGTTTAATCTCTTCTCACATATCCATAGTTGCCATAATGGAATCCTTTTTTTTTAACCTATACTCCGAAATGCTAAATTTTAACATGTCCCCAGAAATACGAGTGTCACTTAATCAATTCATGTGTGTTTGCAGTTTACTGCTATAGCCTTTGTTTTTTATTTTAATTTATTTTATATACTGGAAAAAACTGAAACTATCTGAAAATGTTCCACAACTTTAAAATATCCTATCAAGTACACGGCTACAGATAGTGTTATTTTTCTTAAGCACCAGGCCAGTTACACCCTTGTTTTCTTTGCCAGTGGCTGTAAGTATAAAGCAAATATAAAAAGGGAAAGAGGACACCCCTGCCTGGTTCCTGGGTTCAAGCACAGCTTGTTAGAGAGGAACCCTCTCACCTTGATTTTCTCTCCCTTATACAACTGTGCATAATAATCTTTAAATATTTCTTCCCTACAGCTGTTTCAATCTTTCAAAGTTAAGTCAAAGAAAACATTATTGTCATTCAGAACTACACCACAGTGTAGCTGAACAAAATTGTGATGCTTCGTTCCCAGTGCAGAAACATACATACAGAGAAGAAGAATGAGAAAATATAGTAGAAGTAAAACTGGAATAAAATAATGACCAGACAGACTTTACATATAAATAGGATTGGGTAACAACATGTACATGACATTACTATAGCATAAGAACTGAGCAGCATATGGAATAGTCATGAATATTGCACAGTGTGATTTATATTGCACTTCATAGACTCCTATGGTAAGGTAAAGTGTGAACCAACATTAAATATGCACATCAGCTAGTTATTGCACTTGAAAAAAGCTTAATACTTATAGTGCAACAAGCCTGGATATGTAAGGATCTGTACAGTCAGATAAATAGCAAAATTATGTGGTAGGAAGGGAAGAATGCATGGACAGTCTTCTGGCTAGTTTTTCACAAGAGTTCAGTAGTCTGATGGAGAGAGGAAATAAACTGTTGTTAGGTCTAGAAGTCCTACAGTGCATACTTTTGTATCTCCTACCCGAGGAGAGATGGGAAAACGTACTGTTTGCGGGATGCAAAGGATCATTGGATATTTTCCTGGCTCTACTGATGCAGCGTGATTCATGTAGATCTTTCAGAGGTGCAAGAGAGGAACCAATGATTTTCTCTGTTGCCCTTACAACTTGCCTAAGAGACTTACGATCAGAGGTGTTGCAGCCCCCATAACAGACAGTGATGTTATTGGTTAGGATGCTTTCAATGGTACCTCTCTAAAAAGTTTGGCGGGTGGTGTTCGATAATTTTGTCTTCCTCAATTTCCTTAGGAAGTGCAGTCATTGTTGAGCTTTTTTGACCATGTAAGATGCATGGACTGAGCAGAACAGGTCCTCAGTAATGTTCACTCCCAGAAACTTTGTACTCTTGACCCTTTCCACTGTCATCCCTTTCATCTATAGAGGTTGGTGTGGTTCTTGAGACCTGAAATCCACAATCAGTTCCTTAGTCTTGCTGACATTCAGCACTGAGTTGTTGTCACACCAGCCCAACAGATGTTCGATCTCATTCCTGTAGGCCGTCTTCTCTCCGTCTCTGACCAGACCTATGCCTGTGGTGTCATCTGTGAATTTGATAATTTTATTGGACTCCTGTCTGGCCACACAGTCATGTGTCAGCAAGGTTAATAGGTTAGGACATAAGACGCACCCCTGTGATACTGCTGTATTTAGGGTTATACTTTCGGAACTGTTGTCACCCACACAAACCCTTTGAGGCCTTTCTATGAGGAGGCTTAGAATCCAATTACATAAGTGGGAGTTGATGCCCAACTGTAGTTGTTTCATTATCAGATTTTGAGGAATGACAGTACTGAAGGCAGAACTGAAGTCTATGAATAGTAGTCTTGCATACTAGTTCTTGCCTTCCAAATGGGCCAAAGTTTTGTGTACTGCTAGGGAGATGGCATCCGCTGTACTATGATTTGTGATGTATGCAAACTGCAATATGTCGAGTTGCTGGTATGCTTGAGGCTATGTGATCTTTAACCACCTCCTCAAAGAATGTCATCACTGTCGAAGTTAAAGCCACTGGTCGGTAGTCATTTAGAGTTGTTGGTTGTGGTTTCTTGGGTAAGGGAATGTTGGTCATCTTCTTGAAGCATTTTGGTACACTAGCTAGTTGTAGAGAAGTATTGAAGATGTCTGTGAGTACAGGTGCCACATCTTTCACACATTCCTGTAGTACCATAACCATGATGTTATCTGGGCTAGCTGCTTTCCTCGGGTTGACCCGTTTCTAGGTTCTGATGACATTAGTTATGTTCAGGCTCAGCATTGCTTCATCCTTGTCAACAGGTAGTTTATTTTCCAGTTTTGTTATCTGCATCAAACCTGCTGAAGAAGACGTTCAGTTAGGTTCAAAAATTCAGTGCTGCCATCGCATGAGGCTGATGTAGGTTTGTAGTCAGTGATGGTCTTTATGCCCTTCTATAGTTGTCTGGTATCCCTCTGGTCACTAAAGTGGCCCTGGATCTTCCTGCCATAGGTTCTCTTCGCATCCTTAATACCTTTATTCAGTTTGGCTCTGGCAACCCTTAGAGCATCCATGTCATTTGAACTGAATATTGCGTGCCTAGCTTTTGCTGCAGTTAATTCTCTTAATTTTATGATTTTCTGCACTTTTTGTATCCTTAACCCATAGTTTAGTATTTTCTGGGTTAATATTTTCTTCATTGATAATTTTCTATACTCGTTTAGATTTACCAGATGTTTTTCAACTCACTACTTAATCCTTTTTAAGTTCCTTTGTTCCTGACTAGGTATCCATCCTAAGTTTTTGGCCTTTTTTAAATTTCTATAAACAGTCTGTATAGCTATTATTATTTGTCTCCTGTTCTTTCCTGCTTTTCATATTCTCCAGGTTTTAAAACCTATTTTTCATTTCCTTCCAACCATCTGCAAAATGTCCCGTATCCTCTTTCATTTATATTAAAAAAAATATATATAAAGATTTTAGCACCCAACTCTGGGAGCTCCAATCCCCCCAGGCACCCCTCAGGAAATACCCTCAACTTTAACTCCTCCAACTATCACTAGGGAAGAGGTCCACAATTGCACTCTCCATGGTCAATAACACCACATTGATGGGCCCTGATAATATCTCAGGATGCTTCCTTAATAGTATGAAAAATGACCTATCAGGACAATGAGAATCGCTTTTTAACTGTAGCCTTCAGGCAGGCTTCATGCCAAGTGGACAGAAGACTGCAATTGCAACCCTTCTACACAAAGGTAGACTATCTACAGACCTGGTTAACTATAGAACCATAAGTCTGACTAATCTCATATGCAAAGCCATGGAAAGAATTATCATGGAAATAATAAACAATACCAAAAAAAAAAAGTAGTAGTAGCTCATATAAACTTTGTCAATGGGTAACCAAAGCACAAAATAGCAAAAAAAAAAAAACATGCCAACAACGTCAAAGAGACAAAAACACTTTTAATCTCTAAATCACAAAACTTTCAGGTTTTTACAACCCTTCCTCAGTGTGTAACAATGCAACTCACTTAAAACAGGTTTAAATTACATTCAAGAGACACAGCCAACCAATTAAAACCACTTTCCAATCAATCCATTATTTAGACATTCAGATTTAAAAGGACGAGAAAAATATATACATAAAAAACAAATACATATATTAAAAAAAACCCAATATATATATGAAAATTACAAGACATAAATGATCATGCAACCGTATCCAAATTTACATTTCTTCAATTATTTTTTTACCTATACATTAAATAAAAACAAAAACTTATTTATTTGCAAGCTTTTTGTTTGCAGCCTCATCTGCCTGCCTTTTAAGACAGGTTTGAAGCAATGGCAGCATTTAAACCAGGAGGTTTGTCTGTATTCATTCCAAGTATTCACCTATATTTAACCAGGTCCACTTTGTAAATTCAAAATACTGAAATCTCGAATTTCAGTATTTCGAAGATACAAAGCCGCATACTCATTTCCAAAGCTGGCAGAAGTGCGAAATTCAAAATACTGAAGCATGGATATTTTGAATTTCTGCTTCTGGTGGTATGTGGATGTTTGGGTTTAATTTTGACAAGTTTGTGTGTGTAAGTATGTTGGTTAGGGGTTTAGTGTGTGTTGTGACTGTTATGTGTGTGTTTGAGGGACTATAAGATGTGTGCATGTGTGTTTTGTTTGTGCGATCTCGGAGTTAGAATATATAAGTAGGGGGGGGGTGTGGGTGGCACAGCCCCCCACATGGGTGTGCAGGGGGGGGCTTGCCCCCCTACTTATATGTAGTTTAGATGAGTTTGATTGATTGTGGGGGATGTTTTGTGTATGTTTGTGTGTACTGTATGTGTAGCATAATAACGGGATTTTGAATTTCGCGGTTGTGTGTTTTCGACTTTGTGAGTTGTGGTTGGGTTTTCGGCTTTCTTGTTTCGAAATACTGACATTAGAGATTTCAGTATTTTGAAATTACAAAGTGGACCCATTTAGCTATGTCTAAGTTATTTGAATGGTCTTCCCCTCTTAAACTAGCATAAACCACTTGGAGTACCCTAAATCTAAACATGTGTCTGCTGCTATTGTCAATATTATGTTTTCCTAACGCATTTGTCAAAACTCTCCTTCAAATGTCTGACGTGTTCTGTAACACAATCTTTTAATTTCCTACTGCATGTGCCTACATAAAAGGCAGTGCATACCATGCAGGTAGCCAGATATACTATACTTTCTGTTGTACAAGTAGCAAAGCATGTAGATTTAAATAGTTGGATGGTTACTGGATGTTGAAAAACTACATCTTTCTGTATGTATTTACAGTTGATGCAATTATAACAAGGAACAGTGCCCTTTCTTGATGTACTCAGAGTCTTTTTCTTCTTAGCAGTATTAATTTCCTTATAACACAATTGCTGTTTAAGGTTCTTTTGTTTCTTAAAAGAAAAATACAGCATTGGTCCTATAATATTGGCTAATTCAGGGTGCTCTCTCAAAATTGTCCAATTATTTCTGATAATATCTAATATCGTTCTGATGAAGTCAAAATTCTTTTGATGATAGCTCTTTACGGTTTGTATGTATTACCGAATAAAGTATTTTAGAGCAACTAGTGACCTGTGGCTTCATTTGGGTGCTATTTTTTTTTTTGGTTACAATATCTTATACTTGATTAGTCCTCACATTGTAACTTGTGACATATCTTATCATATCACTATCAGATTGACATCTCTTAGAATTACTAGAATATCCATCTTGTCTAAAATAAGGTCTAGCTAATCCATCTCTTTCACTATTTACATATGATTTCACATTTTCTAAAAGTGTTTCATGATGGCATCTAGTTCTAAATTCTATGGATATATTCTCAGTTTGTTCGTGGTATACCCATTTATCTGTGTTAAATCTACTCACTCTTAAATACTGACTAGTTACTATACCCTTAAATACGTGTCTTGGGTGCATACTAGTATGTAAAAATCTATTGGTTTGCACTTCCTTTTTAAAGACACTTGTCTGTATTAAACCATTGTCTTTACTTAAAGTGATCTCAAGAAAATGTATTTTATTATTCAAAAAATTTAGCTTAAATCTCAAGACATCAGTAGTGCTATTCAAATAGTCAGTAAACATTTCTAATTAATTTCGGTTACCTGTCCATATCAAAAAACATAATCAACCAAATGTTTAAAAAAGGAAATATACTTAACAAAAGCATTATCACTCAGCACAAACTAACTCTCCTAGCAATTCAACACTAGATTAACATATGTTTTAGCAACTGACATTTGCATAGCCACTCCAGATTGTTGGTGATACATCTGTTTATTAAATAAAAATACATTATTTTCCAATACAATCCCAAGTAAATAACAGTTTCAATATTCCTAGCAGTAAAGTGTGAGGAGTGGCAAAGGAACTGTCTAATTGCTTCTATCTTAAAAGAATTGGGTGTAGCAGTGAACAATGATACTATGTCCAAGGTTACAAAATAACAGTCAAGATTTGCACTAACTTCAAACCATTTATATAACTTATTAAGAAAATCACCAGTATCTTTAATGTAGCTTTTAACCAATGCCAAATAAGGACTGAGCACATGCTCCAAGTATACAGATAGGTGTTCGGTAACCCACCCCTACCTGAAACAATAGAGCTCATTGGTGGTATCTGGGCATTTTTATGTATCTTGGGGAGACCATACAAAAAGGGAATAATTGGATTTGGCACTAACAAGAAATGAAACAATTCTAAATCAATGTCATCTGTCACTTGCAAATCATAAATAGCAGCATTCACTCTGTGTAATAGCAGAAAATTCATCAGAGTTGATCTTTTTAAATACATTTTCATCCGATAAAAAAATCATACATACAAAGTACAAACACAGTTGCCCCACCCTTGTCAGCCTGTTTTATAATTATATCAGAGTTATTTTTCAGTTTAATCAGTGCATCTAACTCAGCCTTGGTCAAAGTACATTTTTTAACGTAATCATTATTCAAATAACATTCTCAAATCTGATGTTCGCAAATATTCTGAAAAGCTGTAATTATAGGTGGTCTCTGAAAATCCTTAACACCCTCGTTTCCATCTTTAAAAATAAATTTCAAGTTAAGGTTGCGGGTAAACCAACGTAAGTCATTTAAAGCATCATCAATACTATCATTACAACATGGAATGAATTGTAAGCCTTTATGTAACAAACTTATTTCATCTTCAGTCAAAATGACATCAGATAAGTTGAAAACAGTTATCTTTCTTCACCTCTTGTTGGTAGATCGACTCCTCATTTGTGGACCACTGTAATCCCTTCTGCAAATTTCTCTTCTTCCTTTTGATCTTCCCCTGGGCGCCAAGTTCGTTCTGGTCTTGACCCTTTCCGGTAGCTGAAGTTTGAGTAAAGTGTGAGGTAAACAAAAACCCATACTTAACCATTGGTTGTGTAGTTTCACTTACACCAATGGGATGGGGATTCTCTGTTCCAACAATATTCTGATTGGTTAAACTGATAGCTCCTGGTAAAGAGTCTGAATTGAGAAGAGCTTCAGTATTAGTGCTGTTAGATGTAGTCACAGATATTTCAAACACATCTAAGGCATACTTTGAGGCTTTCTTCTCAACTATAGCCCCTTTCTTCTCCCTCAGCCATGAGAATATATGTCCAGTACTGAAGTCATTAATATCATGCTGCAATTTGCATTTATTTACTTGTTTGAGATGCTTATCATAATCACACAAATGTTCTAACATCTGATTATAGGTTTCAGTGTTGTTTTTGAAACAAGTCATGGAGGAAATATTACTCTCAGGTTTATTAATTGTAGTATGCAGGTCTTTTTCCTATATCATGAAAAACTCATTCATTAATTGCATATAGTCAAAACTGAGCCTCAAATTGAGCTGTTACCAGTTCTTTAGGAGTACGGGATATGCATTCTCGTATGTAGGCATCTTCAAAATTCTTAGCCCCTGGGAACTATCCCAAGCTCCAAATAGGCTTGGAAACTCAATCTCTGCCACTGCAAGTGTTTCAGTGCCTGCACTTGTTTTTCTAAATTATACAGTTGTTGAACAAACAAATTAACCTCGGGTGTAGAGGAACTTAACAGATGTCTTAGCAGTGGCTATCATCCCAGTAAGCAGGGGGTTAGCTTGTTTATTCAGAATGCCTCTCAGAGAGTAATTCCCTCCTTCTGAAGCTGAAGTATCCATCTGGGTCTTGGGCACAAATGGCTGTGTTATATCAAAGTCTCTTCTGACTCACGGCTCAGCTCCACAAAAATTCAACACCAAAAAAAAGAAGTAATAGCTCATACAAATGTTGGCAATGGGTAAACAAAGCACAAAATAGCAAAAAAAAACATGCCAATAATGTCAGAGACAAATAAAAACACTTTTAATCTCTTAATCACAAAGCTTTCAGGTTTTTACAACCCTTCGTCCATGTGTAACAATACAACCCACTCAAAACGGGTTTAAATTACATTCAAGAGACACAACCAATCAATTAAAACCACTTTCCAATCAATCCATTATTTAGATATTCAGACTTAAAGGATAAGAAAAATATATACATAAAAACAAATATAGCTATCTATCTATATATATATATATATATATATATATATATATATATATATATATATAAACAATATATATGAAAATTACAAGACATGATTATGCAACCATATCCAAATCTATATTTCTTCAATTATTTTTTACCTATACATCATATAAAAACAAAAACATTATTTTTTCCTATTTATTTGAAAGCTTTATTTTCATAGTCTCAACTGCCTGTCTTTTAAGACAGGTTTTAAGCTAATGGCTGCATTTAAACCAGGAGGTTTGTCCGCATTCATTCTAAGTATCTACCTATATTCAGCCATGTCTAACTTATTTGAATGGTCTCCCCCTCTTAAACTAGCATAAACCACTTGGAGTACCCTAAATTTAAATATGTGCCCACTAGCCATTATCAATATTATGTTTTGCAAATTAATTTGTCAAAACTCTCCTTCAAATGTCTGATGTGTGTTCTGTAATACGATCTTTTAATTTCCTACTGCACGCCTACATAAAAGGCAGTGCACACCATGCAGGTAGCCAGATATACTATACTTTCTGTTGTACAAGTAGCAAAGCATGTAGATTTAAATAGTTGGATGGTTACTGGATGTTGAAAGACTACATCTTTCTGTACATATTTACAGATGACACCATTATAACAAGGAACAGTACCCTTTCTTGATGTACTCAGAGTCTTTTTCTTCTTAGTATTCATTTCCTTATAACACAGTTGCTGTTTAAGGTTCTTTTGTTTCTTAAAAGAAAAATACGGCATTGGTCCTATAATATTAGCTAATTCAGGGTGCTCTCTCAAAATTGTCCAATTATTTCTGATGATATCCAATACTTGATTTGTCTTCATACTGTAACTTGACATAACTTGACATATCATTATCAGATTGACATCTCTTAGAATTACTAGAATATCCATCTTGTCTAAAATAAGGTCTACCTAATCCATCCCTTTCACTATTTACATATGATTTCACATTTTCCAAAAGTGTTTCATGATAGGACCTAGTCCTAAATCCAATGGACATATCCTCAGTTTGTTTATGGTACACCCATTCATTAGTATTAAGTCTACTCACTCTTAAACACTGACTAGTTACTATACCCTTAAATACGTGTCTTGGGTGTATACTAGTCGTATGTAAAAATCTACTGACTTGCACTTCCTTTTAAAGACACTGGCTCTGCCTCTGGCTGATCAAGTTTTCAAATGGTTGCAAATCAGATGCAGACATAGAATCCCCCAAAGACACAGATACCCTCCAAGAAGGCCTGACACAGACCAAAAACTGGTGCCAGAGCCACAGTCTCTAACTGAATGCCAAGAAATACATATTACTATTCTTTGGGAAGACAGCTACCACTGGAAACTACCACATTGATAATAGATCCCAGTGGTCAGGAATTTGGGAATGCATGTAGGCAGTAACCTGACCTCTGACTATCATATGTGTACTGTAGGTAGGTAATCATTCTCTGTTGTGCACTTATAAGAAAAGGTATGGCATCTAGGCCCATGGATGTCATTGTTCCTCTGTATTTGACCTTCATCAACCAGTCATTCAGTACAATGTCCACTTTGGAATGTACCTCATCAGGCATGTGCAGCAACTGAAGTGTCCACAGATGGTTTTCACAAAAACAATACAGAGTGTAAACATGTCCTACACAGACTACCTCAAAGTTCAAACTGTACTATGTCTCCTACAGACCTCTGAGAAGTGATCTATGTCTTACCTACAAAACATCCATTAATGCCATTCTGATGGACATTGCACATCTACAAAATAAGTAGCATCAGAGTTGCCTGATCCAGACATCTAAACCTCATCTGCAGCATAAATAGGACATGTAAGAGGTACAGGTATGTGTTTCAGAGAGTAACACTTCAGTGGAACAGGCTTCCCAACCATGTGAAACAAAGTTCTTCCCTAACTCGATTCAAGTCTATTAGTATGCAGGAATCTAGAAATACTTGACCACCCATATTCAAGCCTACATACACCCTTTAAATAACACTAGGGTAACAAAATTTGTCAGATTAATTTCGGGTGCATGGCCAGGCTTAAAAAGGCCCCTTGGGGTTGTTAGACTGGTAACCACCTATGAAATTATGAACATAAAAATTTTTGTTATGCTTATTAAATGAATAAGGAATCACCAATGTCTTAGATTAGCTAGTTGAGGGACTTTTTTTTCCCCCCAAATCATAGGGCCGTGACTGATAGCTTAATAGGGTGAGTGTTGTAACCTGCTACCATGTTTTTATTTTCAGTTGACATATAAAATCTATATGCACCCAGGTACTACATCTCCATGTAAAATGTGTGAATTTCCTGCATCCTAATTGTAGACCTATGTCATCTACAACTCTAAACATTATTAGGTATTTTTCACAATATCTTGCTTTCTGCACTATTTTGTATATCCTAGAGCCCCTGGAAACAACTTCCTTACTATATATCAAATTACAGTCACCTTCTGCTACTAATATTACCTATTGAAAACTCATTAATTCTTCTATTATTGCTTAAGATTCCCAATTTTTTTGCCATTGGTATGTATACATTTGCCAGTGTAATTCTTCTCCTCAGGCAATAATATCTTATCATGATACATCTACCATTTGTGTTTATCTTATCTTTAGTCTCTATATTATTTTTTCTAATAAAACTAACACAATTTTCTTTTTTTTTTCTTTCTGCTTCACTCTGTACACTATATCCTACCTTCCCAGTCTGCTTAATTATTAATTTCTTGTACTCCTGGAATTTCATGTTAGCATCTTGAAGCTTTACAAGTCATGGTGTGCTTATAAAAATATAGGTAATCACTTTTTTCTCTCCTTACATACTAGCCCATTCAAATGGCATGAATTCATATTCTTATTAGCCATTTATTCTGTTACTGTACTCCCCCTCTTTCTTTTCAGAAGTTAAGATTTGCTTTGTCTGTATTTCCTCACCTTGTAATCTTTCTATCTTTTGTTTTACTAGTATGCCACATCACACCCTCATCTTTCTTCCTTTCACAATGCTGCTGTGATGTTTTTAGCAATGTTAATGCTTTGTTGTCTCCTCTGTCCACTTCCCCACAAACAATAATCAGCCAGTAATATTCTACAAAGTACACTTGTATATTCTTAATACTTTCTTCCATAGGGTAAGCACTCCTAACCAATGGTGTGCCATGGTACTTATGCTGCACCATTTTGTAATGCTAGGTGTCATTCTCTGTATTCAGCTCTGTCAGTTGCCTTCCTTAATTCTTTTTTCTAAACTTACCATAAACAACCTTAAGTGTCTCTCCCTCCATCCCCCGATCAGAGAAACTGATGACTTAAAAAGAGCAAAAACAAATTGCCCTTGGTCTCTATATCAGACCAAATCTTTCTTTCTGTAGTGACTGTTTCTGTACTGAGGATCTATAAGCTGAGTATATCCTGTCCTCTAGTCACTGATCTAGCTTTGTGTTATTTTAATTTTCTCTGTTCTTGAACTACCCGGGGAAGTTTCCCTTTAATACAGATTTTCAAATTTACTGTACAAATACTATAAAGTGTCAAAATAATTAAGTGACTAGACTGCAGAGAAATTTCTTGGAGTGTCCAGAATATAATTGCTTAGCTTAATGGATTTTGCCACTGTTAACGTTCACATTAGGAATCTTCATATTGAAATCTTAAAGCCATACCCTGTAAGTTAAGAAAACATACACAGTTATTAATTTTGTTGCACGTTTTTTGTTTGTGTTTTGTAAATGTCTATGCTAAGTTCAGAACCAGTATTTCAGTAATTATTCCATTCTTCATTCTCTATCAGTCCTGTACATAACCTCTGTATGTGACCCAGTGTAGTTTCTTGTGTTCCCAATGCAAAATCTAATAAGTACTGGTCAAAACTAATTATGATATGATATGAGAACCACTACTAATCTAATCAGGTTTACCTTTTCTTTTTAATATGTATTTGTTCTAATACTCATACCAGCATCAGTCTTTTTTGAACAGTTCGTTTACCAGGGTTACAGTTAGTTGTCTTCAGTTTCCCTCTGGGTTTCTCGGGTCTTGAAGATCACTAGTCTGTGAAGAGTTCTTGCCTGCCATTCTGCCTGTCATATAATATTTTCTGGGATATTGTAAAGGCTTTAATGAGAAGTTTCTGATACTCTTTGGTGGCTCCAATGGATGTTTTAGCTCCCTATATTCATGACTCTCCTCCTTGAGTAGATCTCTCCCTCATTCCCTTGCATTAACATTCATTTGTAAATCTTCAATTACCACTACTATGTACATGTATGTCTTACTTTCTTTTGGGTGAAACACTTCATGTCAGGATAAAATTAGTTTATACTGGAAACTGTTTTATCGACATAGCTTTTCTGCTCACAAAAATGTAATTTTCTGTTGCCTGGTTATCACAGAATAATCATTATCTACATATATTCTGCATTTATCTAGTTTCACTGTTTGCCCCTTCTGCTACAACTTTAACAGAATTTTCTCCTTCTGCTCAAATTACTAGAATTTGAGCCCTATTGCTCTCAGAAGCTTCTTTATCAGTGCATTGGACAGGTGTAATGTATATGTTATTTTATCAGTACATCAAGCAGGAATAATGTGTGTATCATTTTACCAGTGCATCAGGCAGTTATATTATGTGTCATTTTACCACTGTATCAAGCAGGTATACTGTATGAGTCATTTTACCACTGTATTGGGTAGGTATAATGTATGTGTCATTTTACCATTACATCGAGCAGGTATAATGCATATGTCATTTTACCAGTGCATCAGGCAGGTATACCATATGTGTCATTTTATCAGTACATTGGATATGTATACTATATGTGTCCTTTTACCATTGCATCTCATAGGTATACTGTACATAAACTAGGAATCCAGACAGGTGAATAAACAAGCTAGTAAAACCAACACCTGTTGCAGTGCTTGTAGAGAACAACTTCAGCCAGCAGTCAGATAAACAAAGCTTTGTTACAACAGCTGAGCACTTTTGTTCCTACTCCTTTCAGTACTTCATCAGAACTAATGACAATTTGATAAAGCCAGTTAAATACAAACCAGTTAAAATCATATGAGCCATAAAAAGAATAAAACCAACCCCATGATTAAACACTAATTAATTTTACATACTGTCATAATGTGTTAACTTCAAAATAGGATTAATGGTACAAGTTTCATTTAACGTGGTTCGTGGCATTCAATCTGAGCTGCCATTTAAGCTCACATACATTCAGATGTTCATTTGTGATCCAAACCTGAGGGCCATTTCTTATTTGTTCAATAACCATAAAGCCAAATTTGCGAGAATTAATCTCAGCTATGTGTTTATAGAAAACATTGGTAATTTTACCTTTCCAAATATTCAACATGTGTTCATACATACATTCCTTAAACCTCCTAGATGTCTTTCCTATGTAATAAGCTGGACAGAACACACATTGTGCTGAGTAAACATTTTCTGAACAACATGAAAATTGTCATTTTGCTTTATATGTTATGTTTCTGATAGAGAAGCTGTCCCCAAAGATAATTTTGGAACATTGTGAACAACAGCCACATTTAATCGTTCCATGCTTCTGTTTAGTTACATCACTTTGCACCATTCCATGGGACTCCAAGAAATTTTTAAAAGTTATGCCCCTCCTTTATATAATGTGTGTTTTTCCACAATTTTATGTAATATGCTGGTATCTGATGAAAGTAGCTTCCAATTCTTGTTAATGCATCTTGCTGTAGCACTACTATCTAAAGTGTAGATGGAGATGAACAACTTCCTACTGTTTGCAGGTGAAAAGATTCGCTATTATTTGATATCATTACAGTATTTTCTACAGCACTGCTACAAAGAATAGGTGCACATGTACCCATTTCCATTTCCACTTCCTCTCTATTCATTTAGAAATTCAGGAGAGTAGCCTCTATTTGAGAACATACTCATTAAAATGTCACATTCACTATGAAATACATCAGTTTCAGAAATCATCCTGGCAAGCCAAACTAATTGTATAGAATTAAATGAAAAAAGAAACAACTAAACAAATAAAAACGAAAGAAATAGCAAGCATAAAAGAAAAAAATAATTTAATTGTGAGCGCTTTCACCCATCAACATCACACGAACTTCATCAGACAATTTTATAAGTACACACCCCTTCTTTAAATACTATAACAATACGTCACTTGATTAGAATTTACATACTGAGTCATTCATTAAGTCACATGACTATTTAAAAAACATTTAAAATTATACATTAAATAGATTTAATCTAATAATTCACATATACTAATACATTACCAACTTAACAAATGTCATTCATATTCATCTTGTAAAACTTTTTAATTTCAACAAACAAGTAATGGAGCATTGGTCATTTAGACATGGATAAGTGTATGCATTCAAAGCAAGTCACCATCTTAATTCCTGCCTTTCCAATTTTGGTCCCAAAACACCCCCTCTAGGTCCTATTCTTACTTGATCGATAGGCCTAGATTTAAAATGGTGCCCAGGGTTCTCCAATACATGTTTTGCTAGGGCATTATTGTCTTTACCTTTATTTATGCTGTATACATGCTCATAAATGCGCTCTTTCAATTTCCTTTCAGTTTTCCCTATATAGAACCCTGGGTATTTTTGACATTTCCCCAAGTACACGACATTTTTTGAATTGCAATTAAATTTTAAAATTGTCTGAAGTTCATGTGATGTTGATGGATGAAAGCATTCGCAATTAAATTATTTTTTTTCTTTCATGCTTGGTATTTTGTTTTTAATACTCACATTCATCTCATCCCTCAAAGAATGTAACTGGCATGCTCTAAAGTACCTCAGTCTAGATGACGCAGTTGAATTTTTTAATACTACCTTCCTGAACATCCTTAATTACCATGCCCCCATAAGATTTTCCAGAACCAAAGCACAACCCTCCCCATGGCTACAGAAAACCACTAAGTCAGAAATGAAAAACAGGGATAAAGCCTGGGAGCACTGGTGCAAAACCAAAACCCCCGCAGCTAGACAGAAATTCATAGAACTACGCAATAGAGTCAAAAAGCTAATAAAACGGGACAAATTCCAATACTACCAGTCTGCCCTAGACTCCTCACAACACAGCCCCAAACAATTCTGGTCCTCCATAAACTCCATCCTCCACCCAGGTAAAGTCAGTACCCCTCCTCCTAACATCCCTCACTCCTCAGAAAATATTGCTACCTCATTCAACACACACTTCACCCAAACCATACTATCACTAGCTAAACAACACAACCCCCCTCCCCTCCAACCCACACCTTCAACTACTAATCTCCCCACTGCCTTCTCTTTTTCTCCTGTACCTACCTCCAACATAAAAAAATTCTTAACTAAACTTAAACCCACCAAATTAGCAGCAGACAACCTCCCAAGTGAATACCTACAAATCGCAGATGATGCTCTGGCCTACCCAGTATCCATCTTGATTAACTGATCCCTGTCAGAAAGTTACGTTCCCACATTGTGGAAAGTCTCGCATATAATTCCCCTCCACAAAGGCTCTGCAGAACTAACCAATTACCACCCCATAGCTATTCTCTCTCCACTCTCCAAAATACTAGAGAGATGCATACACTCTCAGGTCTCACACTACCTCCTTACTAACAACCTCCTTTCCAGTACTCAGCATGGTTTCCGACCAAACCATAGCACCACCACTGCCTTACTCTCCTTTACTAACACTATCCTTCAGCATAAAAACAATGGCTATCTCTCCTCTGCTACTTTCCTAGACCTATCTAAAGCATTTGACATGGTCCCACACAAACAACTTATCTCTGTCCTCAATAACCTATCCTTCTCACAATCAGTCACCAACTGGTTTCAGAGTTACCTGTCTGACCGCCAACAATCCGTTGTATGGCAGAATGACATATCTCCCCAACTACCTATCTCCATCGGGGTTCCCCAAGGATCCATCCTTGGACCCCTACTTTTCTCTGTTTACACCAATAATCTAGCCTCTGCCACCAAACATGGCACACTCATCCAATACGCAGATGACTCAACCATCATCTGCTCAGCCCAGTCCCTACCCAAACTGCAAAAAGTCACACAGGAAGCCTTTTCCTCTGTTGAAACATGGTTATCCGATGCCCAATTAATACTCAACCCAAACAAAACTAAACTACTCATCTTCCAACCCACCAAACATACTCAAAACAACTCTCACTTTAACATCACAGCAAAAGACAACACCACTATATACCCAACTGAACACACCAAATTGCTAGGAGTGGAAATAGACAATAAACTAAAATTTGACATTCACATATCCATGACCATAAAAAGTCCACAAAAAACTAGGAGCATTATACAGAAATAAACAATTTCTCACCAAAGCAGCAAAGATTTCAATAGCAAATTCCCACCTTATCTCCACCCTGCTTTGTGCCTCTCCAGTATATACCAACCTAAGGCAATGTGATCTAAACAAGCTAGAGACCTGCTACAACAAAATCGCCAAATTCGCCACAGGGGCATCCTACCGTAGTCACCACTGTCTCTCACTTGCTGAACTGGGCTGGCTTTAACTCCCTCACCTCCTTCAGTGGTATCAACTCTCACTCACCCACAAACTAGTAAACCATCCACTAAATGTCCCATCCCTCCAGAATCTACTCCAACCCTATCGCACCACCAGACCACTAAGATCCAGCAACAAAAATCACTTGCACATCACTAAAGCCAATAACTCTGCTGGTGAAGCACTATTCTCTTGCGCCATAGCCAAATTATGGAACTCACTCCCACCCACAATTACCTCCGTACCATCATGCACCAACTTCAAAACTTTATTAAAAGCGCACCTAAAACATGCTGGCTATGCCCTTGCAACTCCCACTCTAATATCATCCACCCCATCCAACTGCTACCTTTCTTTCACCTCCACTAACTACCTTGATGATAGCAAGCTCAGATGCTCATAAGCCTAGTACTTATTATACAGCAGGAACTTCTCATTGTTACATTTGTTAATGCCTGTTATGTACTTCACAGATAAAGATTCTAGTTGTCTACTGATGTACTATGTTCTTCATCTGTAAATATGTTGTAAGTAATTTCTATGTTAAATTGTTAATCGCTATGTAATCCAATGTAACTACTGTCTGTTTACTTTACTGTGGAGCTTTTCTCCCCGGGCCTCCGCTGAAAATGGACCCACGTCCAGTCGGACACTCCCGGTCAACAAATTTAAATAAATAAAAAATAATAAAAAATATTTGTTTAATTGTATAGAATTGACAACTAACTCTTATCAAAGAAGCAGTACATATGTACTGCTAAATATTATTTGAACAGAATGTTAAATATGTTAAGTGTAAATTACTATTTGCCTAGTTCTAAAGGTTGGTCACTCAAGTTATTAATGATGTAAATTCAAATAGTGAAATTTCAGAGGATATTTTTTATTACTTGCATACTAATAATGTCACCATTCTGGTCATATATGGGATACCAAAAATTCATAAATCCCTCAGCACCCCTACCCTTTGACCTATAGTATCAGCTAGGGAATGGATGACTGAATCTATTTCCAAGTTTCTGGAACAGGAATTAAAAATAGTTTTAGAAATATCATACAGTATTGTTAAAGACAGTAATGATTTTCTTAGACAGCTTTTTGACTGAAATAAAACCCATGATGATATCATTTTTTATTTGGTTACCCTGGACGTTGCTTCTTTGTTTACATCTATCCCAAATAAAGATGGCATTGACATGGTTAAGAAATATGTTTTGAGTCAGACATAGTCAATAGGAATATAGGCTAATTATGTTCACTGCTAGAGGTAGTATTAGCAAATAATGTCTTTATGTTTCAGAAGCAATATTATAAACAGGTTAATGGTGTGGCCATGGATACTCTCGTGGCCATAATGGCTATATTTTGTCTGATGTTACCAATGAATATTATAATAAATGATTCATGGATGACCTTTTCCTGATGTGGGACTGTCCCTTAAGCATGTTAGATGACTTTATAAGTTATTTACACACAACCACAAAGTTTCTAAGGTTTAAGAAGAAGGTCCACTATAGACAAATTGATTTTTTGAATATTATATTAATTAAGGATATTAAAGGGTAGATGCAAACTACTTTCTATAAGAAAGAGGTAAAAAGGTGTATGTATGTGTTAAGAGACAGTATGCATCCATCTTTTCTTTTTAAAAACATTGTTAGGAATCATATGGCTAGAGTAGCTAGATTAAACACAGAAGGTAAGAATATGTTTACTCAGACTGATGATATGGTTCTAGATTTTAGTAAGACTGGCTATCAATTAAATAAACTTCAACAGGGTAAGGAAAAGGTCCTGAGTGATGGACTGGTGTCTCTGAGATCTGTTTTTTCTTAGTACAGTAGTAGTAAAGAGAATAAAGACACGTAAAAGCCATATAAACAGTCATAAGGCACTAAACAGAGCTACTAGGGCTTGTAGGTGTGACAAGAATACAACAGAAGTCACTGATAATATAGGTAAACATTGATTCATTTTGTCTCAGGTTCCTGAGTTGAGAGATGTTTATGATGGCCAACCACTCTGAAAAATAAGTTATGTTACTAGAAGCAAACTAAAGTAAATTACCCCAGAACTACAAATAATAAAATGGGCACACACACACATGCAATAGATGCAGTTTTTGTAAATTTATTTATACTAACAAAACTGTTACATCTTTAACCAATACTGTTTTTACCTTATGGGCTTACGGCACTTGTTAGACATAAAAACTTGTTTATCTGGCAAAGTGCTGTTAAGTGTACTGCATATTATACAGGTAAAACTAATCAAAGATTAAAAGAATATGCAGTAACATCGGAGATTAAGAGAAAAGTAGAAAATAATGCATTGTATAAGGATACATCAGATACAGACACTACACATAGCTGTAAGTTTATTTTATTTTACATTTGTTGACCGGGCTAGTCTAACTGGATATATGTCCATTTTCAGTAGAGGCCCGGGGAGAAAAGCTCCAAGCATCAGCAGTGACAAAGAATACAATAAATAGTAATAGTCAGGTGAATTACAGTACATTGGCTACATTGGTCAGAACAAAATTGTACTGAGTCATTTAGTAGGTTTAAGCTAAGATCAAATACAGAGAGAAAAACATACATTTTTTTTTTTACGTACTATGAAGGAAATTTTTTGAGTGTTATATTTATGCAGCTTACAGGAGGTAATTTAAAAATTAGACTGAGAAGGAAGAAGACACCTGGATTAAATGAATTTTTTAGTACTAAACCTGTATTGAAAGATTTACAAAATAAGGTAAAGTAGTTGTCTTTTTAACATTTTAATTTATTTTTAGGTCACACTGTTTTGATAATTAATAATTGGTTGTATGTGACATGTTTTTACGATTGTATTAAAGGTTTATCCACAAAAAACACACACTGCACCAAATGATGAATTTCAGGTAGTTGTCCAATAGAGGCTGTCCAATTCAAAAATCCACAAGTCTCAGCCATTCACTTCAACAGTTTATTAAAAAACACACAGCGCAAAAGATATCGGATTAAGCGCTTTCATCTCTTATCCAGAGACTTCATCAGAATCAAATACCTACAAGGCAAGTTCATTTAAATAATCAATCTATTGCACAAGCATCCACTTCATTGGTTAAGTATACAATTGATAAATTGTGCATTCACAATTAAAGTGCAAAAGCTCTGCTTGTAAAACAACATGTCACATCCTTTCTATGCATTGATGCCATTACTTAAATGTACTTCCTCAAACTAAAAACAAAAAACATATATTGCTCATTATTATTAATAGTACAAATTAATAAATAAACATATACTATTATGTTGTAAATATATATTATTAAAAATATGTATATAAATATGCTAATATATTATAAAATCAGAAAAAAAAGAAATATGTACAATATGTATGTGTGCTGTCCTAAAATCAATTACATAAAATATATATAAAATATATATAAAATACCTACTAGACCATAATATCATCTACATGAAATAAATCTTATATTAATTTTATTAAATATTAATGTATAGTTGTTGTTATAATTTGGTACCCCCTATATCAATTTAATGTCTTTTAGGGTCCAAAACTCTCAATTTAAGAACTGCGGTGATGGATAGATTGTCATTGAGGCCAGGAAAATGTATAGCATCTAACCTCAATTGCCATATTAATTCTCAAAACTCCAATTTTGTTTCCCAATCACCCCCTCTTTCTCCCAGTAAAACTTCTTCCAATACCCAAAATCTAAACTCCGCTTGCTGGCAGTTCAATTTATGTCTGTATAGGGCATTGTGCTCATTCATTTTTTTCTATATCTCTACTATGTTCATAGATTCTCTGTCTAAGGAATCTCTCTGTCTTACCTACATAATATGCCCAACATTTAATGCAGTAGGCAAGGTAAACCACACCCTTAGTATAACAGCTAAAATATTTCTTGGCTTTCATTGAATATTTAATGCTTGTAATGTTTAATTCTTTAGTACCAGCCATAAATGTACATTGCTTACATCTACCACATTTAAAGGTACCAACTCTATTTGTTGCTCCTCTCAGTGTCTCTTCTTTCTTTTATTCATATATTTCTTTCAAATTCCTATTTCTTATATGACTAATTCTTAAAGGTCTAGAAAAACAATCCACATTAGATGGTATCTTTTTAAAAATGTTCCACACTGTGTTAACACATTTCTTCAACCATATTATATTATTACTATATGTAAGTATTAAATATGGATTAACTTTGTTGTTTTGTTCTTTGGACAATCCAGTACTTTGTTCTCCAGTTCTTAATATTAATCCACTATTCAGCAATGGTTTATAAGTATCACCCCAACCTTGAATAATGACTTCTTTTATTGGGACAATAATTATATCAGGATATCCCCGATCTCTAAATAACTCATGAACAAAACTTATTTCTTTCAAAAATTCTTCCTCGTCAGACGTCATACGAGCTATACGAACCATCTGTCCTTTAATAATGTTATTCTTCAAAAAGGATGGATGGTCACTGTCATAATGCAAATATGCATTGGAGAAGCATTCCTTACGATATATTTTGGATTTGTATTTTTTATTATCTCTATCTTTTGAGATTGTGACATCTAAATAATTAGCTTCTATGCTATCACTCTTATATGTAAACTCCAGGAACTTTGTAGTTTGGTTCAAGTATTCCATAAATTTTGGAATCATTTTTTCACTCCCCTCCCAAACAATAAAAATATCATCCAGGAATCTGTAATATCCCCGGATATACTTAGAAAACAATGTTCCAAATATGTAATGTTTCTCCCAGTATAACATGACTATGTTAGCATATAGGGGAGCACAGGCAGAACCCATAGCCACACCATGCAACTGATGGTATATATTACCCTGAAAGTATATGTAGTTGTACTTTAAAACTAGCTCCATGTTTTCCAATACCAGCATATATTCATCAGCTGTTAAAAAGCCAAATTCAGTAATCATTTGTTCGAACCAGTTCATTCCCACATCGTGGGGAATAACTGAGAACAAATCTTTTACATCTATTGTTATAAAAATAGCCTCTTGCAGAAATTCTGATTTTTCTATTTTCTCAAAAAAATCCCAAGAGTCGATAAGTATATGTTCGTAGCCCTTATGAAACCTCTTGATTTTCTCATCAACATAAATGGCCATAGGTTGTGTTTTGGAACCTTTAGAAGTAACAATAGGCCTCATAGGTGGATTTTGGATCCCTTTATGTACCTTGGGGATACCGAATATAGCTGGAATAATTGGATTACTGACTTTAAAGTACTGATAAAGGTCCATATCAATAAGCCCTTGCATAAGGTTATCTTCTAAGATGAGGTCAATTCTCCTATAAGAAATATTCGCTTCATTTCTTGATACTAAAGAGTAGCATGCAACATTGTCAAGAATTTGTAACATTTTAGCCGTATATTCCCAATGCTCCATCAGCACCACACCTCCCCCTTTGTCAGGTTTCATTATACGTATTTTTTCATCATTCCTTAACTGTGTTAATAATCTATTTTCATCCATAGACAAATTGCAATGTTTGTTCCTATTACTATAATAATTCATTCTAACCAATCCAGTTAGACATATTTCAAAATTGTGTATGTCTTGCTGTAATGGGGGATTGTAGGTGCTTCTCCTAGTCAAAGTCTTATTCCTATTCAATTCCTTGGGCTTGTTCTTAAATAAATGCTCCAAGTTTAAACTCCTAGTGAAAAGTTTTATATCTATCAAAATGACTTCTAAACTAGGAGTCACGGCTGGTACAAATGAAAACCCCTTTAGAAATAAGGAAAAATAAGTTTCATCTATCTGCATAATTGTAAATAGTAAAATTCTGCTGTTGATAAATTATTTGTCTCTCTTCATTCTGCCCTACAATTGCTTGGTTATACATATCTGACATAGCTTGATTTATTATTGCTTCATGATATTCATCACCCTGTCCCTCATTTGTATCAGAATTATTGGAGAGATCTCTCCTAGAAGTATACATATTATCTTGATTAACTTCCAAATCAGAACAATCATTTCTCCCTTCAATCATATTCTCACAATTCCTAAGCACAACAGCTCCATCAAAATTAACAGTGGCTGCTTCACTTTGCTCATTCTTACTTATTAGGTGTATGGATGTGGGTATCGTATGGCTTCTGCATAAGTCGGTTGTTTTTGCCTTTGACGTATTCTCTCCGATCTTCGTGGGCCCTCTGCTCCTAAAGGGGAACTGGATAAGTAATGATTATTGGGATGGCCATGTTCAACCTCACCCTCATCAAAATTTCCCTCATTCTCATAAATAAACCCATCTCCCTTAGCATACTTAGAGTGATAACGTGAATATTGTACTTTGTTATAACCTTCTTTTTGTGCTGCCCCCCTATAATGTTCACCCTTCAATATGTTGTCGTTAACCGGGTATGCTCTACCCTGCTCATAGTCATATAAATCCCTTTCCATTTTAACAAGTTTCCTTTTTTGATTTTTTTGCATTGTAAAATCAACATCTTGCATAGCTGTATAATAAACATCCTTATATTCATTTACATTGAATAATAAATCACTAGTGATGTCTCTATATAATTGGTCAATAATCACTTTATGTTCTGCCATCAACGCTTCGTTGTTTTTTATCATAGCTTTTAAAATTAAGGTGCCACAGTCATTCAATATATTCTTAATCTCATTACAAAATTCAGAATCTTTAACTGTGTTATTTGGAAATTTTATCAAGCGTAAGCCTTTTGGTACAATCTTATTTTTAACACATTGCATTAGATACCAATTATCCAAAGCTAATGTTTTATATTTTGTTAAATGATTTTTAATTCTCTTACACTGTTCCTTAAATGGCTCCACATGTCTGGAGCACTTTGGATCATTTCTGTCTCTAATAGTAGAAAAGGAATTATCCAGCCAAGAATAAAAATCTAATGCCCCATAACGATCCTGCAAATCACCTCTATCGGCATGGTTCGTATCTCGATTGAGGGTATTCCTGGTCTCTAAACCGGTTCCTCTAGCTGGGCGGGTATTCCGGACGTCTCCATCTTGTCTTGTTGGTCTAACAGTTCCTGGCTCTTCAGCATCTGACGTCACTGCCAAGTCCCTCCCCAAACTTGGACTGCTCTGTGCGCAAGGAATACCGGAATCAATAACTGTAGTCCCAGTGCCGTTTTGCGAATAGGATTGTATAAGTTTCAATAGTTCAGACAGCAAAGAGCTGTTATCGTTATTGCTGTGGTTGTTACTGATTATAAAGGACTCCTCAGGAGACACCCTGAACAAACAACACGTAACTAGTAATCCACAAAAAACACACACTGCACCAAATGATGAATTTCAGGTAGTCATCCAATAGAGGCTGTCCAATTCAAAAATCCGCAAGTCTCAGCCGTTCACTTCAACAGTTTATTAAAAAACACAGCGCAAAAGATATCGGATTAAGCGCTTTCATCTCTTATCCAGAGACTTCATCAGAATCAAATACCTACAAGGCAAGTTCATTTAAATAATCAATCTATTGCACAAGCATCCACTTCATTGGTTAAGTATACAATTGATAAATTGTGCATTCACAATTAAAGTGCAAAAGCTCTGCTTGTAAAACAACATGTCACATCCTTTCTATGCATTGATGCCATTACTTAAATGTACTTCCTCAAGCTAAAAACATATATTGCTCATTATTATTAATAGTACAAATGAATAAATATATACTATTATGTTGTAAATATATATTATTATTAAAAATATGTATATAAATATACTGCTAATATATTATAAAATCAGAAAAAATAAGAAATATGTACAATATGTATGTGTGCTGTCCTAAAATCATTAATTACATAAAATATATATAAAATACCTACTAGACCATAATATCATCTACATGAAATAAATCTTATATTAATAGTCAAGTGAATTACAGTACATTGGCTACATTGGTCAGAACAAAATTGTACTGAGTCATTTAGTAGGTTTAAGCTAAGATCAAATACAGAGAGAAAAACATACATTTTTTTTTCCGTACTATGAAGGAAATTTTTTGAGTGTTATATTTATGCAGTTTACAGGAGGTAATTTAAAAAATCAGACTGAAAAGGAAGAAAACAACTGGATTTTGCATTTTAGAGCTCATCACCCACCTGGATTAAATGAATTTTTTAGTACTAAACCTGTATTGAAAGATTTACAAAATAGGGTAAAGTAGTTGTCTTTTTAACATTTTTATTTATTTTTAGGTCACATGGTTTTGATAATTAATAATTGATTGCATGTGACATGTTTTTACGATTGTATTAAAGGTTTAGAAATGGTGGCTGTAAGTTTTTCACTGCCTGATGAAGCATTATGTACGTTAACGTTTTTACTTGAGATTAAAGTTATACTTTCTAGCTTGTGGCTCCGGATTGTTAGTTCATTCATTCTTTTTTTACTTTTTGGCTCATCCAGATTTATACCTCAGGTTATTTATTTATCAAGCTTGTAAGCTGTCAGTTGCTCAGCTGTGTACATGTTATGTAAGTTGTCATTGGCTCAGGTTGGTAAGTACTATGCAAGGTGTCAGTGTTGGAGCCGAGTAAGTGCTATGTTAGGAGTTTGTGGCTCAGCTGGGTAGTTGCTATGCAAGGTGTCAGTGGTGGAGGTGGGTAGGCGCTATATAAGGTGTTTCTGGCTCAGCTGGGTAGCTGCTATGCAAGGTGTCAGTGGTGGAGGTGGGTAGGCACTATGTATGGTGTTTGTGGCTCAGCTGGGTAGGCGCAATGTAAGGTGTCAGTGGTGGAGCTGAGTAAGCGCTATGTAAAAGGTGTCAGTGGCTCAGCTGGGTAGGTGCTATGTAAGGTGTCAGTGGTAGAGGTGGGTAGGTTCTATGTAAGTTGTAATTGGCTCAGCTCGGTAGGTACTATGTAAGGTGTCATTGGCTCAGCTGTGTACATGTCATGTAAGTTGTCAGTGGCTCAGGTCGGTAAGTACTATGTAAGGTGTCAGTGGTGGAGCTGAGTAAGTGCTATGTAAGGTGTTTGTGGATCAGCTGGGTAGGTGCTATGTAAGGTGCCAGCTGCTGAGCTCGGTAGGTGCTATGTAAGGTGCCAGCTGCTCAGCTCGGTAGGTGCTATGTAAGGTGTCAGTGGTGGAGGTGGGTAGGCACTATGAAAGGTGTTTGTGGCTCAGCTGGGTAGGCGCAATGTAAGATGTAAGTAGTGGAGCTGAGTAAGCACTATGTAAAAGGTGTCAGTGGCTCAGCTCTGTAGGTGCTATGTAAGGTGTCAGTGGTGGGGGTGGGTAGGTGCTATGTAAGGTGTAATTGGCTCAGCTTGGTAGGTACTATGTAAGGTGTCAGTGGCTCAGCTTTGTAGATACTGTGTAATTTATTAATGATTCATTAAGTAATACATTTACTGTTGTTGCCTGGCAGATAAGAAACCACTAAAGCAAAGGTTTCTTTTCATGTTCACTTACTGACTCCATTATACAATATAAGGAGCAGACTGCACTCCTGAGTGCCATCCTTCTTATAAGATATTAAATCAAGATCCATCCACCTGAGAAGGTGTTAGCTCATGTGGATGTAAAAAACAAAAACAAATGGCACTTATTAAAAAGGAGATGTACTTTTTATTTACTTCTTATGAGTCTGCAATTATTACAACACTAGCAAAATATAAGGCATCCTCTGACCCATTAGTGATGGATTTACCACATATCAGCAAGTCAAATGGCATCAGAAATATTCAGTCTAGGGCTCTAAACCTCTTTTCAACACCAACAGAACAGTTTGGAGGGACAGATACATCACGCACAGGATACCACTGCTGTGGAACAGACTTCCCATCCACATAAAACAAAGTTAATTCCTGTCCATCTTCAAGTGCAACTTAGATCTATGAATGGGAAAGAAAAAATTCACCATAGGACTGCCCCTTGTACTACTAATGGACACAGGCAGGTCTTAAATGCTTTATCCCATGCATGGGTCCTCTCAAATTATCTATGGTATGATCCCGGTTATTCTCATTAGGGGTAATATATAATTATCAAACATGGGATGGGTAAGGACAATCTATAACCAAATGGAATAGTTTATTTTGAGTGCAAAATGAAAATTTGCTAGGCTTAAAATGGCCCACTAGGGCAGCTAGCCTAGTATTTACCTATGAACCTATACATTATGTAAAATAAAATTCAAGATAGTTTGACAAATTCCATTTTTTACTATACTGTACAGAATCTGTATATCCAGAATAAAAATTCCTCTTTTTGTATAACACCTTCAGATATGATACCATGATGAATTAAATATAAAGTCAGTTATAATTTTGAAAGTATTCTTACTTTTGGTACTTTAAATATCAATAACTCTTTCCAAATTAATTTAACACATTCACTCTGTATATTTTGACCTGGCTAAGATATTCTTCAGTTTTCTTTAAATAGATCTAATATGGGGTATATAGTGTCCTAAAAGAAAGATCCCACACAGTTCAAGTGGTAGGAATCTCATCAGATGGCATGATGATAACCAATTGTGTTGCACAGAGCTTAGTGCTGGGAACCCTCATTTTTAGTATTTACCTTCCTCATTTCCAGATTATGAACCAGAACCTGTAGCTAAAGAATTTTGCATGAATGTGTAGACTCAGAATTACTGACAAGCAAAACCCTTCACCAAGAACATATTAAAAAACAAACAAAAAAAAACTGATGTACAGAAAATGGTTTCAAATTAATTGAAAAAAGTAGAATATCATTGTATTTGGTAGACAACCTGTTACCTCGACATAGAGACTAGACACTACCTCATTACAAACTGAAAATGTTGTTAGGGACCTTGAAACATAGCTTCATACTTGCCTCTCTTTTGATCATGTGACAAGTGTCACTATTTCTACTAAGCCACTGATTGCCAAAGGAATATCATCCATATCTGAAGAGGTCATCATTGACAGCATTGATTAGGCTAATTATTGAGCACAACGGGCCCTTCAGGATGTAACTCGCTAAATATACCAAACAAGTAGAGGATCCGAGGATACAAATGATGAAAATCATATGCTTAAAAATCCACTGCCTCTCTACTCAGTATCCTATGGACTATTGGCGGAGATCTAGCTTTGCTTCCATGCCATTAGAGACCCAATTACCCCAAACTTCCTGTTTCTCCACAAGTCTAACAGTATCAGCGCCAAAGACTTGTATCTTTATCAGCAGATAAATGAAATGTGATAGAGAAACAGATTTACCATGCAAAGTCTTCCCAACTCTTGAACATTGCAATGCGATTCACAACCCTTTTTCAAACAGAATATGGATGATTGGATAGCTGCCTGAGGATGGACACTGACAAGGTTTAAGTGGCTGCAAGACTCAAGTTCCTCGAAATTCCTATGAATCCGATAAATGCTAAATTGAGGGCCATTCAGTAGAAACTTATTGTCTCTGCATTTGTACACTAGCGTAATATTTTCTGCTACATTCGTAAAATATGTATTTCCACACTAGCATAATTGTTTTTGTTTACATTCATAAAATGTGACATTTTACAGTCAATTTCAGATGTTCTCATCACAACAAAAATCTTTTAGAAATGAATACTTGTAATTTCCATTCTCAGTCTTTTCTATATTTTGCATTTCAGCTAATATTTCCCATAATTCCCCTGATTAATAAGGTTTTGTTCCAAATCCTTAAAAAACATGATTAATGTGGACTGGTCACTGAAGGTGTTTATTCTCTTCACAGCAACAATGAGAACTCTAGCTTGCTCAAGCTCTTTCCTTGTCCAATAATTCAATACCCTTAGCTAACTCTCCTGATCTCCTTGCCATCAGCACTTCATCTTTTTCTCTGAGCTAAGGTGTTGAGAATGTTTGTGTATTTCTGCAACATTTCATGGAGCAGAGAAGTCTGTTTCCTTCTACATTTCTCACTGTGTAATACACTTACTATGAAAATGAGTTTCTACAGATTTTGGTGTATTTTCATATTTTTTTCTTCAGACATTTTTATAACCTTTTCCCTCTTGTTCCCCCCCTATATCCTCTGTCATGTAGCTAAAAAATATATATATATTATAAACATACCCTGGGATTGATCAACACCTACACTAAGTGTACACCATTCACAGACAACACAAGCATAACTCCGGGTATGTTTATAATAATTGTTGTGTTCCTACTGATTTTCTAGCAGCTTTAAATACTGAGGGGGATTCAGAAAAGTTATCACAAAGTGTAGACTACATGTATAGTTATTATAATTTTTTTTGAGTGACTGGAAAGCACAAAAAATGTGGTAGGGATGCTCTTGAATAGATATCGTGTACACTTATTGTATACTTAGTGTAGGCATTAATGAATCTGGCCCATAGTGTTTTTCTCTTCCCAGCTCTTAAATTTCATCAGTACAGATATTTGTATTTTTTGGTAATTTACAGTTGTATTGTGCAGTTAACTTCCTGTTGTTACAGTGGAAATGGACAGGGCCTCTGGCTTTAAAAAGTCTAAGCAGAGTGCACACAAGATCTTGCCCCAAGACCCACTACAGCTTTGTGTTGAGTATCTTGGTGTTAGGCATCTTGATTCTGATTGTCCAGTTTGTAAGAATTTCAGTTCTAGGACTCTCCTGGACTGGAGAAGTAAACTTGTATTGAAAGGTTCAGTAAAAGGCGATGCTCCTAAGGAGAAAGATAAGGATAAAAACAAGGAGAAGGCAGGTGACAGAAACAGACCTGAAAGACCAGAGAACAGAAAGGAGCAAAGGTGTAAAGGGAACTGGAAGAGATGGTGCATTCCCTTCTGGAAAATTTGCTACTGTTGAAAGTCCCCAATGTCAACACCTCATCTTCTCCTCATTCAGGGTGTTCTTTAATTACCAGTCCCTCATGCCCTGCTTCACCTTCTGGGCATGACATGTCTGGGCCAATGAACTTTGCTATAAAGGAGGAGAACAGAAGCTTTTCCTCAGACCAGGAATTATCATGATTTCTTCCTTCCCAGCCCATTTCAGCTGCATCCTTTTGCTTCTTCCCTCCTGAGCCCCATGCAGTTAGATATGAGGCAAAATGTCTGTTTTTATGAATGCTCATCTTCAGTTTGTTGTTCTGTTGGTCCCCTCAGCATTAAGAGAAGCAAGAGAAGAAATCTAAGACCCTGTCATTGCAGTTCCCACCCCACACCCAGTTTTGGCACTGTGAGTTTTTGAACAGGTTAGAAATCCCATGCTGATGTTCATCATCAGCACCTCAGGATCCAGTTTCCTCCATGCTGATGTTTTTGAAATTGGTGGAGGTGTTTGAATTTGTTGATGTTGACTCCCACTAGATCTGAGAGGATCAGTGCTGAGGGCTGCTTGTTGCAGACTCCAGTGTTGACACTTTTGGGACCATTGTCAAGGTTGTTAATCTTGGTGTTTGATTCTTTACTGATTACACCCACTTCAGGGGCCTCAACTCAGATTTCAGGGCTGACAGTTGGCACCACTGTTTTTTTTTTCCATTGGCTTCAGTGCCAAAGTGGTTAGGGGTTGTGGCATTGGCTGCAAGTATTTTGGTGGAATTGTCATGCAGAGAGGATGGGATCGGGTCCTTTGGTATGAATAGGCACCTGTTCAGCTGGTTCCATCTTCTCACTCCATTGAAGCAGAACTTTAGGTTCCCTATTATATGATCGAAGATTGAAATTGAAAGCGCGAAATGGCAAAATACCGAAATGGCATATAAGCAAATTCTTTCCCTGGGAAAGAAATTGCTTGGTCTTGCTTGGTCACCTTTGTTATTTTGCCATTTTCGTCACTGTAGTGTGATCCCAGAGTTGGTATATTTAAGTATGGGGGTGTGGGGGGTGAAGCCCCCCACTTTATGTAATGTTTTAAAGTTTTTTTTTTCTTTTTTGGAACAGTGATTTTTTTTCCCTGGGAAAAAAAATCGGTGTTCTAAGTGTTCAGGATTGTAAGCTTTTGCTTACATGGGGTCGATAAATCAGCGTTGTTTTTTTTAAGCATTCGCTGATTTAATATAGAACTGAACTTTAGGCTATTCATCCATCTTGCCCCCTAGGACAGAAGACCTTATATCTTGAGAAAATACCCCATGTCTCGGTTAACACCTCCCCAGGAGAGGCCAGATGAATCCCCAGTGAAGCCATCTAGGAAAAGGCTGTACAAGTGGAGGGACTTAGAATATTCTTTGTAGTTCCCTCCCAAGACATGAATCTTGATGAGGGAGAGACTTCACCCCAAGCTTGTCTAGAGAACTTAAAACTTTGTGAAATAATGAGACAGAGGGAATCATGGTCCACTGACCCTATCTCTCCTTCAGAAGAGATTCTTCAGGAGGCCTACAAGTCCTCACCTCAAATAGCTTGAGTGAAATCTTCACTGAATACAGATCATGTACGCTTGTACACTTCAAGGCATTGGGGGGAATTGAATGTTATGGATCTAATTCTGTTGAAGCCTAACAGAGTGTTGTGGACCCTGAAGGAACATTGGAGTAATGGGCCTCTTGTCAGTTTCACTGTAGTTTCAGCAGCTACCAAACATTAGGTCTCAGAGGATGTTGAAACTATCCACATTCCCAATAAGGATTTTCAGATGGATAAATTGAGAAAGCATATGTATGCATCAAATACATTTTCTATGAGGGCAATGAAATAGTTTTTGTAGATGATGAGGATTTAGAGTGATCTGGTGGACAAAATCATGGAGACTCTGAAACATTTCCCACTGGGGACTTCAAAAACAGTTGGAGGTCCAGGTGGTCACCATTAACTCAGTTACTTTGCTATCCATGCATCTTTTACATATGACAGTGGATGGAGCATCTAGGTTGGTGGGCTCAGGCTTGTCATCATAATATAGGTTTCATGGATCACTTCAAGACAGCCTTTTGATGGAGTATTACTTTCTGGGCAGAAAGTCAAGAATAAGCTGCAACTAATTATTTCAAAGGACACAAAAGGAAGACCTAAATATATGGTTTCAAAAATTCCAACAGCCTCAGAACCAGCAGCATTTTGACAGAGGTTCCTGAGGCAAAGGAAATTTCTCTGATAGCCACCACCAGTGAGTTAGCTCATTACATCCGAGTGATGCCTCCAGGTGCATCTGCAGTTAACTCCTTCTGATACCTCTAGGTGTCAAATATTGCTTGTTCATATTTGCATCAATAATTCCAAAACCGTGCTATGTACTAGGTTTTAAAGATTTTATCTTAAAGCTTACCCAATGGCAAACTCAACTGCATTAATATTTGACCTCTATCTAGTGCAGGTAAATAGATATTAACTATTGTTTTTATGATATTAATTTATATAGGTATAATTTTCACATTTTTCTCAATATCTCAACAGCCAAGTAACAAAAAACAGAACTCCTTAGCCTCATATGAAAACTCTCAGCTGGATGAATAAAATGTTGGCATATAACTTGGGTGGTTGCTGAGATATTGTAAGTTATTTACAAATATTACAAATGTAATAGCTATTGTGTGTACTGTGACTTATAAAATTTGGTTTAAGACCTAGAACTTTTGTGCTGAAATGTTTGCCATTTATACTTCTTTCATAATCCCTATGATTCTAGAGATGCGAACATTTGTTTGAAAACTGAGGACATAATTTGATTTTGTCAAAAGGCTTAGGCTTTGCCCATTGGAGGTTACAGTGCAAACCTCTTGAGCTCCACTGAAGTGAATGAGTTAAAGGCGGTTCACATGAAAAAGGGTGCTGTGGATCTTCTTCAGGATACAGTCAGTATGGACTTTGAAAGGTTGCCCAACTGTCCTTTTCAGGAAGCATTCATGGATAATATTCTCTGCATCTTATTGCATGACTGGGCATCATGCAGGACAGCTGGATCAGGAAAATTATACCCAGAGCTGATTCAATACCATTTATTAAACTGCCCAAACAACTTTCCTCCCATCCAGCATCAGCACCACCACACCAAAGGAGGGTGGAAAATCTTCTCAAAGAAATAAAAAAAAATCCAGGAGGTGGTCCCACAAGATCAGAATGGATCCAGATATTACTGAAGATTCTCCAGGAAGTGGTCCCACAAGATCAGAATGGATCCAGATATTACTGAAGATTCTCCAGGAGGTGGTCCCCCAAGATCAGAATGGATCCAGATATTACTGAAGATTCTTCATGGTGCCTAAAAAGACTGAGAACTTTAGACAGATTCTTGATGTGAATAAAGAGTTTTTTCAGATGGTCATGGTACAATTCATCCTACCTTGCTTGCAGGCAGGAGACTAGATGTGATCTTTGGATCTCCAGGAGATTCCTACACTTTCAGGTGGGAGCTATTCACTACCAGTACAGAGAGTTGTCATTTGGTCTCAACAAGTGCATGACCATGACTCCAGTTGCAGCCCACATGCAACTGCTACAAATAAAAATATTCCCCTATCTAGATGACCATCTCATTACTGCATCTACAGTAGAAGAACTCATTATGACAAAACAGTACTTCAACTCTGCATATCCTTGGGGATGACAGTGAGACTTCCAAAATTCCAACTGAAGCCCTCCTAGTCTGTAATATTCACTGGTTTCCACCGGAACATAACATAACAACGGGTCATTTTATCCCCAGACAGAATTTCCACCATAGTACAAACAGTGTTAAATCTGTCCCACACCTACTCCAGATGCTGTGCTGATTCTCAAAGTGCTAGATCTTAAGACAGTTACCATCCAGACAGTTCCTTATACCAGCTGGCACATGAGAGTGATCCAATGGTTGCTAAGAGTTCAGTAGTGTCAAACAAAGCAACCTATGACAAACACCATAAAACTTTGAAAGACTAGTTTAAAACATCTGTACAATGGGACAAACTCGGTGAGTTTAGAAAAAGAGCCAAATACCATATTAAATTAGCTATTACCTCTTCCAACAACATCAAAATAGAACTTGTCACAAAAACCAAATTACTAGTTTGCATAGATGAAGAGCTAAAGTTTGACTTCCACATTCAACATACAATGAAAAAACACTAAAAACTAAGCACTCTCTATAGGGCAAGCCCCTGTCTGTCTAACACTGCAGGATGTCATATCACCAAAACCCTCCTACTATCTACTCTCCCGCCCTCTGCACCATTACTGACAAACATCAACTAATTCAATTAAAGTAACTCGGACAGTACTGCAAGGTCACAAAATTTGCAACCAGCCTCCACTGTAGAGCACGAATGTTTAGTTTTCAGTGATCTCGAGTGGCTTGAACTACCTCACCAACTCACATAGCCCCGACTCCTTATTATCCACAATCTAACAAGCAAACCAAATGGCTGACAATCTCTAAACAACCAAGTACAACCATGTAACCTACTCAGAAGTTTGTGCTCTTCTGGCAAAGACCTTCTACATATACCAAAACCTAATAAATCGGCAGACTGTTCTTTTTACTCCCATCAAGAGTCAAAAACCAGGAACTTCATCCCCGTAACAGTAAAACTGGACTGCTTGTTAAAATCATTCAAACTACAGCTAAAGTCACACTTTCTCAACTTGTGGCAATGCAAATGTGCTGCAGCAGATGAGCACATCATTCCTGTTCAGCCTCATCTCTTCACAGCACATCGTTCCTGTTCAGCCTCATCTTTTCACACCTCACTGCATATCCTCCTCCTCCTTGTACTGTAACTTTCTCTTTCCCACCTTTTGTTATACTTCTTCACTCTCAACTACCCCGTCTTCTATTTCTCAAATCTAGATCTCACACCACTATATCTTTTGTATGACATTTTGATTTCTTTTGGCAATAACAACAATATGGCTGTCACTATATTTTGTCACATTTAAAATGCAGTTCTCCTTCCTTTGGAAAATGTTGTAGATTATTATATATTACTGCCTTTCAAATGTTAGTCTCAATCTGTCTGTTACTGTTGTAAGTACATTGGAGCCTTGCTTCTTGGGCCTCCACTGAAAATGAGATCTGTCAGGGTCAGCAATTGTGTGGCCTAGTTTGGGCCATTTTTTGGTAGGGCCCTTCAATTGACCCATCCAATCCAACACCCCCAACCCTTGTTGTTCTTGCTGGGTTTGACTGTTTTAGATTAGGTATCAAGACTATATGATGTTATCATGTACTAGAAATGAAACAGTGTGCATTTATTGGCTTATATTTTACCATAAGACAATATTTTTGGACTCCTGAATATCAGTCTGCTTCCATAAAACTGTTATCCTTCTCAGAATCCACAGTAATAATAACAGTAATAATCTTAGACCTCTCCATAAAAGCAGCACTGCTCACCCAATGAGCTGCTTACTATCCAAGGATGCTTTAGAGTACAACTCAGTATCATGTTTTGGCAGGTAGGAAGACATCAGAAGGCCTCAAGGAAACGCATTTGAATGTAGGAGAACTTGAAAAACCACAGGGTTTGTTCAGCTTTCAGTAATACACTTCCCCCAAAACTCCTTCTCAGTCCAGTCTGTCCATCTTCTAGCTTTAAGTTTCTGCTTTACCCATGTTTTGTATGTGACTCTAATGCTGAAAGTGGAAACATGTTAACAGAAACAGTTTGCCTCTGCAGTACATTTATGAGGCAAACTGTTTCTGTTAACATGTTTCCACTTTCAGTAAAGTGAATGGTTTCTGCAGGTCTGCCTCCTGCCATTCAGCATGAACACCTCATGTTTCACTTTTCTGGGATTACTTTTCTCCTGTCTGTGATTGCAGGAAACATTTCTTCATCATATTGTTGAAGTGAGAACATTCTGTCACAAGTCTTACCGATCAAAAACGACCTCACATAATATCTTTTTTAAGTTTATGAGTATTGGTTTTCATGCTGCCACATTGGTTATTCCACAGTCAACTCTTGTAACAGTATTCATTAGCAACCTTTCATAAACCCTATGTCAATAAGGGAAACAAAAGAAAACATAGTATCTCTTTACCAGTTTAATTAACCCTGGCCTTATTGTCTTCCTGGATGATAACTGGAGTGCTCCATAAAACCAGATGGGTAATACAACCAATTTTGAGTTGGAAATCCTGTTCAGCACTCAACAGTAATAACTGGCTTCTATGGTAGTGTGAGCAACTAACACTGTGAGCCAGAGAAGACACGTCGTAAAGCTGTGGTTATTAATAAAGCCAGACTAGCCACTAGAGCAATAGATGACAGGATATGCTGTCTGCTCCACTAATGAGATTTGTGACTACTACAGAAATAAGACATTGGAACACCTTGCACTTTGCTGTAATGCCTCTCATGCACATCTCTACGCCATGTAAGACATAATGACCATGTCATAGCCTGGTGCAGAGCCCTGAGGGGGCAGGGCCCTATTGGGCCAAATATGTCCTAGTGGCCTAAGGACAGATCAGGGTTCAATATGTTTATAATCTCAAAAGCACAATGCAGCAATATACCGAGGCTGAAGATATAGGGAACCTACTGGCTGCAAATTTTACCTTTAACTTTACCCCTCTCTCCCCTCCATCTGTCCCTCAGATATACTTGAAACTGGCTGACCTCCAGGTATCACACAAAACCAAGTCTTAAAAGTGCTATCAGAAGTTAAAAACACTTCAAGATTTAGCCACGAAGCACGATTTAGCCACACCCCAAACAATACTATTCAATCTCAGCTTTCATACTGGTTTTGCAGCAAGTGAATGGAGAACAGCTACAGTCATTCACCTGCATAAAGGAAGACCTTCCGCCGACCCAGGCAGTTACGGACCCATAGGTCTGACCAGTGTCATATGCAAAGCTATGAAAAGACTTATAGAATTAATCAGTCAGGACATAGGGAACCTTCAAACACTCGACCCATCTCCGTTTGGATTTGTCAAGGGCAGGTCATGCTTACTCAAGCCACTGGATTTTTTGAAAAGGTCACCAAAGCAATGGATGAAGGCAAAACAGTCTACACTGCATACCTTGACCTGGTCCAATCTTTTGACACAATTCCCTACTCAGGCATAGTAGTAGGTTCATAGATAGGTACTAGGCTATTGGCCCTAGGGCCTATATAAGCCTAGCCAAAAAGGTACCCTGGCTTTCGCCAACCAAGAAAATTATTTTCCTGTGTCCCTGTCAAGCAGAGCCACAGAGGTGATCCCCAGGGTGAATTTCCTATTTCCCATCCAATCATCAAGATTTTCCTTGAAGAGTGTTAATGAGGAGCTTTGTTTGATGTAGATAAGTAGTTTGTTCCAAAGTATGGGACGTCTCTGGGAAAGGAATCTATCCCTCCAGCATGTTCTGTTTATTGTGGTGACAAGGTTTAGGTCCCTAGAGCATGTATCTCGGAGGGATTGGGATTTCTGTAAGTGGAGCATGTCCAACAGCTCTGCCATAGATTTGTATGTTAGGCAGAGATCGTCTCTGAGTAGGCGATATGCGACGGAGTAAAGCTGGAGTTTTTTGAGACGGTCTGCTTACGGCATCTGTTTGAGGCTGGTAATCCTCTTTGTGAGGTATTTCTGTGGCCTTTCCAGTTGTTGTAGATGTCTTGTGAGGTACATACCAAAAGGGGCGTTGTATTCTATAATGTGTCTAATGAGCGATGAGTAGAGGGGAGCAATGACCTCTTTTTTTCCTGGATGAGAAACATTTTGTGATGAGGTGTGCCACATAGGAGGATTTCCTGACTACTGTGGCGATGTGATTATCAAAGGAGAGACTACTGTCCACCTGTGTCCCAAGGTCTCTTATCACACTTTGGGTGTGAAGTAGGCTACCACCTATGTGGTAGCTCATGGGTACAGAGTTTTTACCAAAAGGGATAACAGTGTCATTTTTGGCATTGAGCTTGAGGCCATGGCTTTGAAACCAGGCATCTGTCTCAGTGAGGCCCATTTGTAGGCTGTCCACATTGTTAGGAGTTTTGATTATGGCTCCTAGTTTGCAGTCATCTGCAAACTTCATTAGCCAAAGACCTTCTGTGTTAGCCTGTACTTCAGAAAAGTAGATACCAAGCAGGAGAGAACCCAGGACTGAACCTTGTGGTACTTCACTTGTCACTGGTCTGAAGTTGGATTTGGAGTCTGCTACTTTCACAGTGTGGGTTCTGTCAGTGAGCCAGTTGGCAACCCATCTTGTGACATAAGGATTTATACCTAGTTTAGTGAGTTTATCTATAATTCCAGAGTAGGGGATGGTGACAAAAGCCTTGGCGGGATCTAGATAGGCTGTGTGAACCAACTGCTTCAAAGAAGTCTATCAAGTTTAGGAGACATGATCTGCCTTTTACAAACTGAAAGTGGGTGGGGTCCAGAGTTTGGAGATTACCAATGTCTTTATATGTTTCATGATGATGCATTCCATGGCCTTGCAGACCAGGCTCGTTAGGCTGATGGGGCGGTATTTCCCGGGGTGGCTCCCCCTTTGTGGAGTGGGATAACCGTCACTGTGCGCTATTCAGTGGGCACAAAGCCTGAGGCGAGGCTATGATTGAATATGGTGCTTATGTGGGGTGCCAGTTCATTCTGTAGTTTGTGTAGAACGCAGCCTGGGATGTTGTCATGTCCCATGAATGCTGTATTCTTGGCTTTGGAGAGTGTTTTTTTTTTTTTACCTGTGCAGCCGTGATTACAGGAACTTTGCATTTTTCCAATAATAGAGGTGGGCCCTTTAGGGGGTGAGAGAGGGGTAAAATTAGCACTGAACCTATCTGCCAGGATGTTGGCAATATCAGTTGGTTCTGTATATTTAGTGCCATTGTGCTGTAACTCAGAGCAGATCTGAGTGTTCCCATTTAGATTCTTGACATAGCTATAGAATGCTTTGTGGTTGTCTTTAGAGTCAGTGGCAATTTTGTTTTCGTAACTAGCTTTGGAGGATTTTATGAGGGATCTCAGCTTCTTACTGAGGCTGACCAGGGAGTTCCTCCAATCATGGAATTTTACTCTTTTTTGCAACAGTTTCTTTCTTCTGTTGTCAAGTTTGTTTATGGCAGGGGACCACCAGATTGGCTTCCTTTTTTTGAAGGATAGCATCTTGGTTCTTTCAGGGATAGCACGATCCATGAACTCATGTAAGTGTTTATAAAGTGCATTTGTGTAGGATTCAGCAGCCATACCTCTATTGTCCGTCTGCATGGGTGTTGTGAAGTTTGCCACTTCTGTCTTAAGCATGAAGTTGGCTTTGGAGAAATTTTTTATGGTGGTTTGCCTAATGGGGGTGGGGGTGGGATGTGGATGTCTAGGGTGATTAGCTTGTGGTCGGATCTGACCAATGAGGAATAGACCTCTATTGTGGAACACCGGTCGCCCATGTTGGTAATGACCAGGTCTAGGATATTGCTGCCCCTGGTGGGGGTGTGGATAAGTTGATCCAAGGCATTGGAATTTATGAATTCCAGAAAATGTTGAGCAAAAGAGTTGGTACATGAGTAATTTTCCCAGTTAATGGTGGGGTAGTTGGAATCACCTATTATGAGGGTGTTGGGTTGTACCCTAACATTTTCCAGTGTATCAAGATATGAGGAGTAGGAATCCTGGGGCATGGTGGGGGATCTGTAGCAAGTTACAATTTGGACTGCGGTCTTGCCCAGAGTTAGTTGCACTTGGATAATCTCTAATGCATTATGCTGAGCAGCAACTAGCCTGGAGGTGTGGATATCCTTAATGAACATGGACACACCTCCGCCTTTAGTGTTTCTGTCCAGGTTAGGTGGCCGAAAGGTGTGGTATGAATTATAGCCTGATAATGCAGCGGTGCTCTCTGGAGCCTTGAACCAGGTGTCTGTCACTGCACAGATGTCGATGTTCTCCATTTTAAGGAGTGCCTCGAGTGAATGCATTTTGAGGTTTAGACTTCTAATATTGAGTAGCATTACCCACAGATTTTGCTTGCTTGTACCTGTTACAGTGGTGAATTTGTCATTTTAACCTTGCCTAAAAAAGGCACTATAGGGGTAGCAAGAGCCTTAGCCAGTATCCAGAATCCCAAAGGCAACAGGTCCAGGCCATCACTGGCAAAGCACTGTGGTCTGTTGATCATGTCATCCTAGGCAGACAGATACTGGATCCCCTTAGAATGACACCAGAAACTTAGCCAATTGTTGAAGTCAATCATTTTGTCCTTGTACTGTGATTTCATTCTGGGTGATGGCAGGATGCTACTCAGGGCTAGGGTCATACCTGCCTGGGCTACAAGATCGGAGAACTCCTCCATGTCTCTTTTCATGTAGTTCAGGGAGGTATGTCTCAGGTCATCCACACCAACATGGACAATGACAGAGTCATATTTGTACTTGTGGAGTGATCTGAGTGCATGCATTTTGTGGCGGATCCTGACACCCAACAGGCAGCTGACAGTAACTTTCTCCTTGTTTAGCCTGGTGAGTGGAACATCAGTGTGCCTGACTATAGAGTCACCTATGACTAGAGTGTTGAGTACGTTGTTATGCCTTATGGGCTGTGGTTGAGTGGCACACTGAGTTTGTGGGCTATGTGTCATTTGGGTTGTGTTGGGGGGGTGGAGGTTACTTGCGTTTCTGCTTTGGAGGTCTCTATTGCTTGAGCAGATTTTTATTCAGAACCTCTGCGAATGTAGGTTAGGTTTGTGTTTCTATGTGTCTGTTTTGGTGGTGTATGTTTTGACGGACTATGTGATGAGTGTGGTGCGGTGCAAGTGTTTCCCTTCTCTTCTTGACTGTCTAGTCCAGTCTTGGGTGAAGAGAGCTTTGCTTCCAGTTTGACTATATAAGTGCATCTCTCACAGGTTGTAGTGGTGGGTGGTAGGAGGGGAGAGGGTTGTCCGTGTACATGGGGCAATTGCTGCATTGCCCCAAGATGCCCAGATTCATCAGGTAGACAGGAGAAAACACCGGGAGCTGACCCTTAGACATGCCTGGATAGGTGCTTATTTATTAAGTACTATAAACTGTTTTTCTCTAGATAAGTGAGGAAAGTTGAGTGCTGTAGTAATTTGTAGCTTATTTAGTGCTTACAACAAGTTTTGAACAAGTGCTGAGCTCAAAGAAACAGATTTGAGTGCTAAACTAAAAAACTGGCTAGTTTTAAGGGAAATTTTAAAGAGCAGACTTTATGGCGCCAGGAATAGTTTAACCCTAGCTAAGTGGTGATGCATAAAGCATATATATATATATATATATATATATATATATATATATATATATATATATATATATATATATATGTCTACCTGACAACACCGACAATGAAATCACCGACACCACATAACCGACAGATCACAAACACGAAACCTCACATGCCCGACACACCATAATACCGACAATCAACAAACAAAACAAATCCCCTGTCCAAAAAGCACACACACAACACAAGCACACCAAAATCCTTACAAACCCACACTAAACCTCACATACACAACTATCTACCAACCTTAACCCAAACCCTAACCCTAAGGTCAGTCACTATCGCACACTCACCTAACCCGCGCCCTAACCCTAACTCACTTAACCCGCCCCTAACCCAAAGACTATCACTACCGCACACTTACCTAACCCTAACTCACTTAACCCACCCCTATCCCTACAGACCGTCAATATCGCACACTTACCTTACTCGCACCCTAACGTCCACTACCGCATACTTACACAGCCTTTTCCCATGTCGGTGTTCTCAGCGTCGGTGTTTTCATCCATCGGTCTTCTCAGTTGTCGATCTTCTGGCGTCGGTGTTCTCATTGTCGGCGTTCTAAGCTGACGACGTTGTCAGGTAGACCCATATATATATATATATATATATATATATATATATATATATATAAATGACCAAACTGATTTAAACAAATTAACCAATTAACCAATAAAAAGCTAAAAACTGAGCCGTGTTCCATCAGTCTTTAATCAGACAAGTTCTAACTGCACATTCCTGCCACTAGGGTACAGGGGAACCTTCTCAAAAAAATAATGCTCTGGATTAGTGCTCAAGTTATACAACCAAAGCTAGATTCAGCAGGTCTGAATTTAGTCTATGCTACAGCAAACAAGGCGTACCAATTTCAGAAAGAAACAGTTCAAATAAGCAGGCACAATAAGCCTTTACCCAGAAACTCGAAGCTCAGAAGGGCAGAATCTCCCCTCTCCTCCCACAAGAGTACAGAACATACCTTCTTAATGTAAAATAACTGGCCAAAGGCCCAAGTGCTTAAACCAGAACTAATACACTTTTAGAATAACAGACACTAAGCCTTCAATCAGCAACTCCTAACTTAGAAGGATGGTAAGCTACCTGCCCTGCCACAACAGTACAGAGCACAAACCTTCTTAATGTAAAACTGCTCTGAAGCCCAAGTGCTTCAACCAAAGGCTTAGAATAACAGTTACAATTTAATCAGGCTACTAACATGCAGTAATAAATGCAGCAGAATAAATGCAATTACGTACTTTTAACAACAATCAGCAAAAGCAAAATAAAGTAATAAAGTAGGAAGAAACACAAATACAGTAAAAGCAGATGATTAAAGTGCAATTTTTTTATATAACAATAGAAAACAGGCTAACAGATTTAAACAAATCACCCAATTAACCAGTAAAAAAGCTCAAAACTGAGCCCTGTTCCAGCAGTCTTCAATCAGGCAAGTTCTAACTGCACACTCCTGCCACTAGGATGCAGGGGAACCTTCTCCAAGAAAAGAAAAAGTAAAGCAAAATAAACTGTGAATAAACCCCAATGGATTTCCAACTTGCTCACAGATAAGATGCAGATAATCAATATAGGGGAAGTTATCTCCATAAAGGGACCAGTCACCAGTGGAGTCCCACAGGGTTCTGTGCTGGGACCTCTCCTGTCTGGCATCTACTTTTCTGAAGTAAAAGCCAATACCAAAGGACTCTTGGCTGACTTAGTTTGCAGATAACTGGAAGCTAGGAGCAGTCATTGAATCTGCTAATTACTTTATTAGCTGTCCTGTAGGAAGGCTTGTCACAAATAAATAACTGGTGCCAAAATCATGGACTTAAACTAAATGCCAAAAATGTATTATTGTATCCTTTGAGAATTAATTCACCCCAGGCAACTACCACATTGACAATACGTCCCTAAGACCTGACCCAGTTGCTTGGGATTTGGGAACTTATGTGGACAGTGACTGGAGAATTATGTGGACAGTGACCTAGCTTTTGCCCAACATGTGTCTTTGTTGTAAGAAAGTAATATTGCACTGCTTATAAACAAAGGGATTGTGTCTAGAACTAGGGATGGGATTGCCCCACTTTACTGAGCCTTCATTAGGCCAATAATTGACTATAATGCCCTCTTTGGCATGTGTCTGTCCAGACACCTGCAACAACTGGAACGCCCACAAACATACCTTACTAAAAGTATATAAGGCCTCTACAACATGTTGTACACAAAATCCTGTCAGTACATTCAGTATCTTACAGACTGTTAAGAGGTGACCTGTGTCTGGCATACAAGCCATCCATCGACTCATTACTGATGGATTTACTGCACATCAGCACGTCAAACGACAGCACAAATACTTGACTGAAAGATCTAAACCTCTTCTGCAACATCAACAGCAAACAGTTTGAAGGGAAAGGTATATCTTGCAGAGGATACCGCTTCTAGAACAAATTCCTCATCCACATAAAACAACATTCATCACTGTCCATATTGAAGTTAAATTTAGATCTATAGATGGGTAACAGAAAATTTACCCCAGGACTTCCCCCTGTAGTACGAGAGAGGCAGCTCCTAAATACTTTATCCCATGCACGAGTCTCCTGAAATTATCTATAGTATAATCCCAGTTATTCCCATGAGGAGATATATGCAATTATCGACCAGGGGATGTGTCTATAACAAGATGGTATAGGCTATTTCGAGCAGAAAAAGGTGAAACTGGCTAGGTTTAAAATGTACCGCTGTGAACCTAATTCTGTTTGCCTCATTTCTTCACAAAACCAGTGGCTCTCAAACACCTGTACTGCGTATGTAAAACTACAACAAGAAATTTACAAGACTCACTGGAGGGATAGCTTTTCAACTCAACATATTCCCAGCCTATGAAATAAGTTACTACAACAAGTCAAACAAAGCATTACTTTGATTGCCTTTAAGGTAAGTCTTGATAACTGGATGGGTAAATTTGCACCTGGGTTATCCTGTACAGACCTGCTTGTTTGGGAGGTGTTTGCTTGAATTTGTATATGGCTAAGCATCTTGTAATTCCTGTGATCACACCTAGTATTGTTTGCATGTTCATAAGTCTTCCTTTTCCATTTCTCTTCATTTTTGTTTAAAAATTCTCTTTCACCTATACCAGTTTCTTAATTTTTTAGAAGACAATTAATTGGAGTCTTTGCACTGTTTTCCAATGCAGACATTTCAAGCTTACCTACAGGTAACTGAATTGCCTCTGTATATTGCTCTGTCCAGTTTAACACAGAACACAGTGGTGTGTAATATTGCCTGTGGGACTATTCTCTTGTTTTTTCTGATGTTTCATGAATGATTGTTTTATTACATCGCTTTAACCTGCCCATCTGTAATACTTACATTAAACAATATTGCAATCCTCCTGTATACCATCATTGTTTTCTTTGCTATAAAGTTACTTTTTTTTATTTTTATGCTCATAACTGCTTTACATTCTGTGACTTCCTCCAAGTAATTTAATTCTCACAAATCTATCTACATGTGAAATGGTCTTTGCACACTCTAGATAAATATTTTGCTACATATTTCTTCTGTATATTTTCTTCCATTTTATGTCTGTCAGGGCATACTGTTTATTGGATATACAAAGGTTTAACTGAATTCTAAAGTATTGTATGAGCTGAAAAAACAACTGTTAAAACAATTCCTTCTCCTTCACATATCACAAGAATAGCAATAAAAATAATGTTCACTAGTTTGTAAATGTCCTTTTGAGAATGTAAATCCTTTCAGTCCCCTGTAGAATAGCTGGTGTCTATTGAATAATTCTTTGTAGAAAACCATGTCTGCCTCTCCCATTTGATTTCATTTTTTTCTTGACATCAGTTAAACTGCTGTTGAAATCCTCAACTCAGATAATTGCAAAGTTGGTTTGCAGCCAGGGTTTCTCCTATAAAGTCTTCCTCAGTTTTGGAACTGTAAAAGCCTAAGTACTTATACTTTTCTGTTTTCTGACCTCATAAGAAGTCATCACTGCCATTCTTATATTAATAATATGCCCTTTTATATTAATGTTATTTGACATTAAAGTGACCATTCCTGTACAAGTTTCTTGACCAGAAGAGAGAACCATCCAAACGTGACATATTCATCTCTGCTGATGAAAATAAACTCTCCTCACATCTTAAGGAAACAAATATTTAACATACCCTTATACCTCTCAACCTCTTAGCACAATAAATCTGGACACAGCCTGACATAATGAGGTGACAAAGGCACAAAAATAAGGACACATTTTAAACATTGCTCTTATGAACTTAGAAAGTTTATAGAATAACAGGATGTTGGCAAGCATTTTCTGAAGGATATGAAGTCTGAAACTCAATTGCATGTCATTATTTAGCATCTTTAATCCTTAGATCGTCCCAGTGATTTGTCAAAAAAAAAAAAAAAAAACAATTTTTATGAGGAACAGACCAAAAATATGAATAAAAAATTTTGACATTCTGGGACAAATCTGTACAGCTGAATAATCTTGAGTAAAGTTGAATATTTAATAGTTAAACTGAATGTGAACAGACTAAAATATTCTAGGAGATAGGATATGCATACTGTACAGATTTTCTCAAGTCTGTTCACATTCAGTGTTAGCACTTACATAGTCCACTTGATTGTTTAGTTTTATGACTAATTTTCCTATAATGCATTCTTATTCCAAAAATCAGGTCTTCTCCAAATATATTTTTACTCTGACCATAAATCTGAGTGAGATTCTAACAGCATGTTCTCAGGAAGGGCACCTTCCTCACTTGCTGGTGTTTCCTGGTTTTCTGGCCAGGAATCATAATGATGTACTGCACTTGTGCATAAGCCTTGCATAGCTGGTTGCTCTGTGTGATAGCACATTAAGGCATCTAAAGTGAGATGGGCAGCACTTCTGTGCAGCTCTGTACACTCCAGGGTAGATGCATAAATGAGCAGCCCAGCAACGATGCAAGCAGACACAGTTATGCAATGAAGCACATAGAGTGGCTAGGTGTCACATTGTGTGGATCTTATGAGAAACAAATTTGCAGAATGATCCCTCTGAAAAAATGCTCACAGAATAATCCCCTGAAAAATAAAGCAGTAAATGTCAAAGCTATTCTGCACATGCTTGCATTCCCTTGGAAAGATGCCCCGACTTCTGTATATAGCCTTATAGACAAACAGTATATGCAACTGCAATGTTATTGTGTCCACATATGTTGTTGCCTGTCACATGCATACAACAGGAGGAAAAGAGTAATGCTGCAAGCAAAGGGACACACTGGAGGATAATATATAGTAGTGTGCACAATGTGGGAGAGCTAGGGAAATGTGTAGTGTGAAAATAATACGCTTTGCTGTATATAGAAAGGGGAATGGTGAAAGGAAAAGAAGGTAGGAAAAAAGGGGGTAAACTAATGTGCAGGGGACACAGTGTGTCTCCATACATATAGAACAACCAAGACAAATGGGATGGATATGCACACAATGGGATGGAGAGACATGAAATGGGCATAAAGACAGACAAGGAAGAGAAATGATGATGGGGGGGGGGTTGGACAATGCACAAAGTATGGGCTGTGACACAAGAGGAATGGGGCACACCTAGATGTGGATTGGGTGAGATACAGGCAGCAGCATAACACCTGCTGCCCCAGCTCAGAGGGATTTCATTGTGATTCATCACCACATGATCACTCAGGTTGGCTGGTGGCATGAGTCACACCACCCCTTTGTGGCCCAAAGGTCTTGGTTGACCACATGAGTGATTCTGCTGTCTGTTTCAGAATAGTCTCCTTTTGAGCTGTATACCTGCCTACTACTATCTCTCCACTTTAGGCTCCACCACCTGAGCCAGGGCCATCTTCTGGTGATGGTGAGTCATACCCAGACATATCAACTTCATGATCCTCAGAAATAGTTTCACTCACTAGGATCAGACAGCAGTTGTGGTACCTGCCAAGCCGATCTACTACTGGGACGTGCAGTGAGTTGACAAAATGGGATGTTTGCCATGTGGACCTACTGAGAGAATATATTTAAACTACAGGTCATCATCTGTGAGCAAAAATAACCATGGCTGGCCACTAGCCTCTACTGCCTCCTTCAGAAAGCAACACAATTACTGTCTCATTCTGCTCATGCTGAAAGAGAAAGGTCAGATCAGAGACTGATATGTATTATGTAAAATTCCAAAATAATAGATACAAGTCACTGTGCCATATATACATTACAGTGGCTTCATAAAAGTCAGCAGGCGTGTGTGTGTGTGTGTGCAATGTGCATATGTTAACATAGTTACACATGGAGACACACCAGGTGGTGTAAGATAGCAGAGCCTGTGCACTACCTTGTGCGTCTCCATGTGTAACTATGTTAACGTATGCACAGGTGCAGCACCTGTGTGCTACCCAGTATGTCTCCAAATGTAACTATGCTAACACATGCGCAGACACTGTAAGATAGGCTGTTTTACCTCACTCTGCGACAGGTTTTACAGAAATCTACATAAAATGGAATATGTATATGACATATCACCACTTCTACCTGACAGGAAATATCCACACAATACCCAACATATTTTTCCTTTGCTGATCTTGACAAATAGTTTCAACAGCCAGAATAGTCCCAAATACAAAAAATACAGCGCTCTTCACTTATAATGTAATTTTGTACAATGTTGCTAACTTCTGGTCCTTGTTCATGGAAAGAATTTTGGTGCTGCCCTGCAGGTCATCTTTTCTAAGCCAGCGCTGCTCCCCTATCCTGGCAATGTTTGTACACCTCAGCCAAGTCATGCCAAGTATCAACTTTCTTAAATTTCTCATATTATGGCCTACTGGGGACATCCTGACCTCACTGTGAGGGAGAAACAGTAGAATCCTGCTCTTTTTTTATGTAACATGCAGGTGTTTTCTGGTTTGTGCCTTCAGAAAGAATTAGTAGCGTATGAATCATTCTCACAATGTGATTTCTGAATCTCAGTAGTACAGCATATAGCTGTAATGTAGGGCAGTATATGTACTCATGTAGGTCATCAGCATGAGCTGGTGGCTACAAACTACCATCAGTGGCAAGCACAGGTAACAAGCTACACTTTAATTTGAGATGTGCGGCACCAAAATAAAGCTATACAAAAACATTCATGCAGCCGGGTTAAATTTCCCTACATGCCATGCAAGCAGGTATAAAACTGCATTCTCGTAGAGCTGTACTGCCATTTTATAAGCTAAGTCATGCAGATTTGGAAAGTTGTATTGGATATTTTGATAGCATTATTAGGAGGAAAAGCAACATTTACTGTTTCACATGCCGCTTATATATACAATACTCAGCAAGTGTGTCTGGTAAGCTGTTTCTGTCTACCTTCCTAAGGATGTGCATCCTTGAATATGGATTCATGTACAGAAGCCTAGTAATATGAATGTGTGCCTGCATGTGTCTGTTGCATGTTTACAGAGTGGTCAAATGCCACATTGTGTGGATCTTACATTATATGTAAAGTGTATTGACAGCATAGTGGTCCATGCAATCAGGATAACTGGCCCCTGTACATGATTCTCACTATTTATGTTGAGGGTATGGCCTGTTTAATCACTTTGGGGACTATGGGAATGGAAGATCTTTCCTATGACTACACATGTATCACCCCACTGTACTGGGGTAGGCTGTGACACACATGTCCCTTAATGTTAGCAGTACCCATGATTAATTAACCTTGTATAAACATTTGGTCCCAACTTGCTGGAAGACCTCTGTGGGGAGTTCATATATAGCAATATGTAACATGTACCTGTAAGTATTACTATACCTGTCCCTACAGCTGTAGTGTAGGATAACCCCACAACACTCTACTGTATGTATTACTATACCTGTTCCTACAGCTGTAGTGTAGAATGACCCCACAGCACTCCACTGATTACTATAGCTGTCCCTACAGCTGCAGTATAGGATAACCCCACAGCACTCTACTGCATGTATTACTATACCTGTCCCTACAGCTGCAGTGTAGGATAATCCCACAGCCCTCTACTGCATGTATTACTATACATGTCAATACAGCTGCAGTGTAGGATAATCCCACAGCCCTCTACTGCATGTATTACTATACATGTCAATACAGCTGCAGTGTAGGATAATCCCACAGCCCTCTACTGCATGTATTACTATACCTGTCCCTACAGCTGTAGTATAGGATAACCCCGCAGCACTCTACTGCAGGTATTACTATACCTGTACATACAGCTGTAGTATAGAATAACAGTGCAGCACTCTACTGCATGTATTACTGTACCTGTCCCTACAGCTGCAGTGTAGGATAATCCCACAGCACTCTACTGCAGGTATTACTATACCTGTACATACAGCTGGATAACCCCGCAGAACTCTACTATATGTATTACTATAACCTGTCCCTACAGCTATAGTGTAGGATAACCCTGCAGCACTCTACTGTATGTATTACTATACATATCCCTACAGCTGAAGTCTAGGATAACCCCACAACACTGTACTGTATTACTGTACCTGTCCCTACAGCTGAAGTGTAGGATAACATCACAGAAATCTACAGTATGTATTACTATACCTGTCCCTTCAGCGGTAGTATAAGATAGCCCCGCAACTCTCTACTGTACGTATTACTATACCTGTCCCTACAGCTGTATTATAGGATAACCCTGCAGCTTTCTACTGTATGTATTACTATACCTGTCCCTACAGCTGTAGTGTAGCATAACCCCACAGCACTCTACTACATGTATTACTATACCTAACCCCACAGCACTCTACTCTACCTAAATATCCCAACTAACAAACTAAAACTATGAGTAAAAAAGACACACATGAACACCAGTTGGTTAAAAATACAAAAAGAAAAATGTAACAAAACTAGAATTTCCACTGTGATACCTTAAATTGAAATTCTAGCTTTGATAGATTTTTCTTTTTGTGTTTTAAACAATTATGTATTATTATCCCTGTCCCTGCAGCTGTAGTTTAGGATAATGCCACAGCACACTAATGTATGTATTAATTTCCCTGTCCCTACAGCTATAGTGTAGGATAACCCCACAGCACTGGACTGTATGTATAATTATACCTGTCCCTACAGTTGTAGTGTAGGATAATCCCACAGCACTCAACTGAATGTATTACTATACTCTCCCTACAGGTGTAGTATAGGATAACCCTGCAGCACTATACTGTATGTATTACTATAACTGTCCCTATAACTGTAGTATAGGATAATCTCACAGCACTCTACTGCATGTATTTCTATCCCATTCCCTACAGCTGTAGTGTAGGATAACCGTACAGCACTCTACTGTATTATTATACCTGTCCCTACAGCTGAAGTGTAGGATAATCCCACAGCACTCTACTGCGTGTATTACTATACCTCTCCCTACAGCTGTAGTGTTGGATAACCCCACAGCACTCCGCTGTGTGTATTACTATACCTGTCCCTACAGCTGTATTGTAGGATAACCCCACAGCACTCTACTGTATGTATAACTACACCTTTCCCTATAGCTTTAGTATAGGATAACCCCGCAGCTCTCTACTGTATTACTATACCTCTCCCTACAGCTGAATTGTAGGATAACCTCGCAACTCTCTACTATATGTAATACTATCCCTGTCCCTACAGCTGTGGTGTAGGATAACCTCACAGAACTCTACTGTATGCATTACTATATGTGTCCTAATATCTGTAGTACCTGTCCCTACAGCTGTAGTAGAAGATAACCCCACAGCGCTCTACTGTATGCATTATTATACCTGTCCATACAGCTGTAGTATGTAAATTACCCTTTAAAGATATCATGTGTTTCAGCTAGATGGCATTTCTGAATGTCCATGACTTTTTTCTTTTAATTTTGTCTTTTTATTCACACTTTTAGGCCAATAAAGTCAAACCCCTCTAACTGTGGACATATATGTTTTTGCTTTTATATGACATCATCAGCACAGCATAAGAGAAATGTTTGACCTTTGGAAACACAGGGTAGTCATACCCAACTGATATCCATAAACCTAAAGGTATCTACAAAATATCCCAACTAACAAACTAAAACAATAAGTAAAAAGGTTAGACAGGAAAACCAATTGGTTAAAAACAGAAAAAGAAAAATGTAGCAAAGATAGAATTTCCACTATGATACCTTAAACCTCTTGAATCACAAGCAACATGGGATATATGTAAATTACCCTTTAAAGATATTAAGTGTTTCAGTTAAACTGCATTTCTGAATGTCCATGACTTTTATTACTCTGAAGTCTTTTTATGGAGAATTTCAGACAAAACAAGATAAACTTCTCTAGCTGGGGACATGCATATTTCTGCCTTTTTATAACATCATCAGCACAGAATGACAGGAATGTTTGACTTTTGGAAACACATGGTAGTCATACCCAACTGATATCCATAAACCTAAGGGTGTCTACAAAAAAATCCCAAATAACAAACTAAAACAATGAGTAAAAAGGTCACACAGGAAAACCAATTTGTTAAAAACAGAAAAAGAAAAATCTAGCAAAGCTAGAGTTTCCACTGTGCGATACCTTAATCGTCTTGAATCAGATGCAGCATGGGATATATGTAAATTACCCTTTAAGGCATTTCTGAATGTCCATGACTTTTTTCTTTTATTTTTACTTTTAATTATGGACAATTTCAGGCTAATAAAGCCAAACCCTCTAGCTGTGGACATGCATGTTTTGGCTTCTTATGACATCATCAGCACAGCAGAACAGGAGTGTTTGAATTTTAGAAACACAAGGTAGTCATATCCAACTGATCTCCATAAACGGAAGGGTGTCTACAAAATATCCCAACTAACAAATTAAAACAATAAGTAAAAAAGTCACACATGAAAACTAGTTGGTTAAAAATACAAAAAGAAAAATGTAGCAAAGCTAGAATTTCCACTGTGTGATACCTTAAACTGAAATTCTAGCTTTGCTAGATTTTTCTTTTTGTGTTTTTTAACAATTGGTTTTCCTGCGTGAAATTCTACTGTGTGTATTACTATCCCTGTCCCTACAGCTGTAGTACAGGATAACCTCACAGCACTCTACTGCATGTATTACTATCCCTGTCCCTACAGCTGTAGTGTAGGATAACCCCACAGCACTCTACTGCTTGTATTACTATACTGTCCCTAGAGCTGAGGTATAGGATACCTCACAGAACTCTACTGTAAGTATTACTATACCTGTCCCTACAGCTGTAGTATAGGATAACCCCACAGCACTCTACTGTATGTGTTACCACACTGACCCTACAGCTGCAATATAGGATAATCCTGAAGCACTCTAGTGTATGTATTACTATACCTGTCCCTACAGCTGTAGTACAGGTTAACCCAGCTGCATTCTACTGTATGTATTACTATACCTGCCCCGACAGGTGTAGCGTAGGATAACCATACAGCACCCTACTGCATGTATTACTATACATGTCAATACAGCTGCAGTGTAGGATAATCCCACAGCCCTCTACTGCATGTATTACTATACCTGTCCCTACAGCTGCAGTGTAGGATAATCCCACAGCACTCTACTGCAGGTATTACTATACCTGTACGTACAGCTGGATAACCCCGCAGAACTCACTGCATGTATTACTATTCCTGTCCCTACAACTGTAGTATAGGATAACCCCTCAGCACTCTACTACATGTATTACTATAACCTGTCCCTACAGCTATAGTGTAGGATAACCCCGCAGCACTCTACTGTATGTATTACTATACATATCCCTATAGCTGAAGTGTAGGATAATGTCACAGCAATCTACAGTATGTATTACTATACCTGTCCCCTCAGCGGTAGTATAAGATAGCCCCATAACTCTCTACTGTGCGTATTACTATACCTGTCCCTACAGCTGTATTATAGGATAACCCCGCAGCTTTCTACTGTATGTATTACTATACCTGTCCCTACAGCTGTATTATAGGATAACCCCGCAGTACATTACTGCACGTATTACTATACCTGTCCCTACAGCTGTAGTATAGGATAACCCCACAGCACTCTACTGTATCTAAATATCCCAACTAACAAACTAAAACTATGAGTAAAAAAGTCACACACAACACCAATTGGTTTTAAATACAAAAAGAAAAATGTAACAAAGCTAGAATTTCCACTGTGTGATACCTTAAACTGAAATTCTAGCTTTGCTAGATTTTTCTTTTTGTGTTTTAAACAATTGGTTTTCCCGTGTGACATTCTACTGTATGTATTACTATCCCTGTCCCTACAGCTATAGTGCAGGATAAACCCACAGCACTCTCTTGTATGTATTATTATACCTGTCCCAACAGCTGTAGTATAGGATAACTCCACAGCACTCTACTGTATGTATTACTATATGTTCATAGCTTTGTACTAGGCTAATGGCCCTGGAGCCTTTACAAGCCATAGGATTACCCTGGGATCATGCCACCCAACCATAGTTTCTAGTGCCTCTGTTGAGTAGAGCCACTGGAGTATTCTGAGTCTGAATTTTCTATTTCCCATGCACTCATCAAGATTTCTCTTCAAGAAGGTCAGTGAGGTGCTCTGCTTGACATGTATGGGAAGTTTATTGCATAGCATGGGCAGCCTCTGGGTTATGAACCACTCCCTCCAGTACAGCTGTAGTATAGGACAACCCTATAGCACTCTATTGTATGCATTACTATACCTGTCCCTGCAACTATAGTATAGGATAACCACACAACACTCTACTCTATGTATTACTATACCTGTCCCTACAGCTGTAGCATAGGATATCCCCAGAGCAGTCTACTGCATGTATTACTATACCTGTCCTCCAGCTGTAGTACAGGATAACCCCGCAGCACTCTACTACATGTATTAGTATACCTGTCCCTACAGCTGTAGTGTTGGATGACCCCGCAGCACTCTACTGTATATTTCACTATACCTGTTCCTACAGCTGTAGTGTAGCATAACACTGCAGCACTCTACTGCATATATTACTATACCTGTCCCTACAGCTATATTATACGATAACCCCACAGCACTCTACTGTATGTATTATTATACCAGTCCCTACAGCTGCAGTACAGGATAACCCTACAGCACTCTAGTGTGTGTATTACTATCCCTGTCCCTACAGCTGTATATAGGATAACCCCGCAGCACACTACTGTATGTATTACTATACCTGTCCCTACAGATGTAGTATAGGATAACACTGCAGCACTCTACTGTATGTGTTACTATACCTGTCCCTAAAGCTGCAGTGTAGGAAAACCCCACAGCACTCTACTGCATGTATTATTATACCTGTCCCTACAGCTGCAGTGTAGGAAAACCCCACAGCCCTCTTCTGCATCTATTACTATCCCTTTCCCTACAGGCATGGTATAGGATAATCTTGCACTACTCTACTGCATGTATTACTATACTGTAGCTACAGCTGCAGTATAGAATAACAGTGCAGCACTCTACTGCATGTATTACTATACCTGTCCCTACAGTTGTAGTATAGAATAACAGTGCAGCACTCTACTGCATGTATTACTATACTTGTCCCTATAGCTGTAGTATAGGATAACCCGACAGCACTCTACTGCATGCATTACTATACTGGCCCTACAGCTGTAGTGTAGGATAACCCCGCAGCACTTCACTGTATTACTAAACATGTCCCTATAGCTGAAGTGTAGGATAACTCCACACCACTCTACTGCATGTATTACTATACCTGTCCCTACAGCTATATTATACGATAACCCCACAACAGTCTACTGCATGTATTACTATACCTGTCCCTACAGCTATATTATACGATAACCCCACAGCACTCTACTGTATGTATTACTATACCTGTCCCTACAGCTGCAGTGTAGGATAACGTCAGAGCAATCTACAGTATGCATTACTATACCTGTCCCTACAGCTATATGTATTACTATACCTGTCCCTACAGCTGTAGTATAGGATAACCCCACAGCACTCTACTGTATCTAAATATCCCAACTAACAAACTAAAACTATGAGTAAAAAAGTCACACATAAACACCAATTGGTTAAAGATACAAAGAGAAAAATGTAACAAAGCTAGAATTTCCACTGTGTGATACCTTAAACTGAAATTCTAGCTTTGCTAGATTTTTCTTTTTGTGTTTTAAACAATTGGTTTCCCATGTGAAATTCTACTGTATGTATTACTATCCCTTTCCCTACAGCTGTAGTACAGGATGACGTTGCAGCACTCTACTGTATGTATTACTATCCCTGTCCCTGCAGCTGTAGTTTAGGATAATGCCACAGCACACTACTGTATGTATTAATTTCCCTGTCCCTACAGCTGTAGTATAGGATAACCCCACGCCACTCTACAGTATTACTATCCCTGTCCCTACAGCTGTAGTATAGTATAACTGTGCAGGACTCTACCTGTCCCTACAGCTGTAGTGTAGTATAACTCCGCAGCACTCTACTGCATGTATTACTATACCTGTCACTACAGCTGTAGTATAAGATAACCCAACTGAACTCTAATGTATGTATTACTATCACTGTCCCTACAGCTGTAGTATAGGATAACCCTGCAGCTCTCTACTGTATGTATTATATACCTGTCCTTACAGCTGTAGTATACGATAACCCGTCAGCACTCTACTGCATGTATTACTATAACTGTCCCTATAGCTGTAGTATAGGATAATCTCACAGCACTCTACTATATTATTATACCTGCCCCTACAGCTGAAGTGTAGGATAACCTTGCAACTCTCTACTATATGTAATACTATCCCTGTCCCTACAGCTGTGGTGTAGGATAACCCCACAGCACTCTACTGTATGTATTACTATACATGTACCTACAGCTGTAGTAGAGGATATCCCCACAGCGCTCTACTGTATGTATTATTATACCTGTCCCTACAACTGTAGTATGTAAATTACCCTTTAAAGATATCATGTGTTTCAGCTAGATGGCATTCCTGAATGTCCATGACGTTTTTCTTTTACTTTTAAGTCTTTTTATTGACAGTTTTAGGCCAATAAAGTCAAACCCCTGTAACTGTGGACATATATGTTTTTGCTTTTATATGGCATCATCAGCACAGCATAAGAGAAATGTTTGACCTTTGGAAACACAGGGTAATCATACCCATCTGATATCCATAAACCTAAAGGTATCTGCAAAATATCCCAACTAAAAAACTAAAACAATAAGTAAAAAGGTTAGACAGGAAAACCAATTGGTTAAAAACAAGCTAGTATTTCCACTGTGTGATACCTTAAACCTCTTGAATCACAAGCAACATGGGATATATGTAAATTACCCTTGAAAGATATTAAGTGTTTCGGTTAAATTGCATTTGTGAATGTCCATGACTTTTATTACTCTCAAGTCTTTTTATGGAGAATTTCAGATAAAAAAAGATAAACTTCTCTAGCTGTGGACATGCGTATTTCTTCCTTTTTATAACATCATCAGCACAGAATGACATGAGTGTTTGACTTTTGGAAACACATGGTAGTCATACCCAACTGATATCCATAAACCTAAGGGTGTCTACAAAAAAATCCCAAATAACAAACTAAAACAATGAGTAAAAAGGTCACACAGGAAAACCAATTTGTTAAAAACAGAAAAAGAAAAATCTAGCAAAGCTAGAGTTTCCACTGTGCGATACCTTAATCGTCTTGAATCAGAGGCAGCATGGGATATATGTAAATTACGCTTTAAGGCATTTCTGAATGTCCATGACTTTTTTCTTTTACTTTTAATTATGGACAATTTCAGGCTAATAAAGCCAAACTCTCTAGCTGTGGACATGCATGTTTTGGCCTTCTTATGACATCATCAGCACAGCAGAACAGGAGTGTTTGATTTTTAGAACACAGGGTAGTCATATCCAACTGATATCCATAAACCGAAGGGTATCTACAAAATATCCCAACTAACAAAACAATGAGTAAAAAAGTCACACATGAAAACTAGTTGGTTAAAAATACAAAAAGAAAAATGTCGCAAAGCTAGAATTTCCACTGTGTGATACCTTAAACTGAAATTCTAGCTTTGCTAGATTTTTCTTTTTGTGTTTTTTAACAATTGGTTTTCCTGTGTGAAATTCTACTGTGTGTATTACTATCCCTGTCCCTACAGCTGTAGTACAGGATAAACCCGCAGCACTCTACTGCATGTATTACTGTCCCTGTCCCTACAGCTGTAGTGTAGGATATCCCCGCAGCACTCTACTGCATGCATTACTATACTGTCCCTAGAGCTATGGTATAGGATACCTCACAGAACTCTACTGTATGTACACCTGCCCCTACAGGTGTAGTATAGGATAACCATAGAGCACCCTACTGCATGTATTACTATACCTGTCCCTACAGCTGTAGTATACGATAAACCCACAGCACTCTACTCTATGTATTACTACACCTGTCCCTATAGCTTTAGTATAGGATAACCCCACAGTTCTCTGCTGCATGTATTACGATACCTGTCCCTACAGCTGTAGTGCAGGATAACCCCACAGCACTCTACTACATGTATTACTATACCTGTCCTTACAGCTGTAGAGTAGGATAACCCTACAGCACTCTCCTGTATGTATTACTATACCTGTCCCAACAGCTGTAGTATAGGATAACCCCACAACACTCTACTGTATATATTACTGTACTTTCATAGGTTTGTACTAGGCTAATGGCCCTGGGGCCTTTACAAGCCTAGTCATAGGATTACCCTGGGATCGTGCCACAACTATAGTTCCTAGTGCCTCTGTTGAGTAGAGCCACTGGAGTTATCTAGGTGTGAATTTTCTATTTCCCATGCACTCTTCAAGATTTCTCTTGAAGAGGGACAGTGAGGTGCTCTGCTTGACATGTATGGAAAGTCTATTGCATAGCATGGGCAGTCTCTGGATTATGAACCTCTCCCTCCAGTACAGCTGTAGTGTAGGATAACCCCACAGCACTCTACTGTATGTATTACTACCCCTGTCTCTACAGCTGTAATATATGATAACCCTATAGCACTCTACTGTATGCATTACTATACTTGTCCCTACAGCTATAGTATAGGATAACCACGAAGCACTCTACTGTATGTATTACTAAACTGTCCCTACAGCTGTTGTTTAGGATAACACAGCAGCACTCTACTATATACTGTATGTATTACTTTCCCTGTCCCTACAGCTGTAGTATAGGATAAGCCTGCACCACTCTATTGTATGTATTACTATCCCTGTCCCTACAGATGTAGTATAGGATATCCACGCAGCACTCTACTTTATGTATTACTATCCCTGTCCCTATAGCTGTAGTATAGGATAACCCTGCATCACTCTGCTGTATGTATTACTATATGTTCATAGCTTTGTACTAGGCTAATGGCCCTGGGGCCTTTATAAGCCATAGGATTACCCTGGGATCATGCCACCCAACCATAGTTCCTAGTGCCTCTGTTGAGTAGAGCCACTGGAGTATTCCGAGTCTGAATTTTCTATTTCCCATGCACTCATCAAGATTTCTCTTCAAGAAGGTCAGTGAGGTGCTCTGCTTGACATGTATGGGAAGTTTATTGCATAGCATGGGCAGTCCCTGGGTTATGAACCACTCCCTCCAGTACAGCTGTAGTATAGGACAACCCTATAGCACTCTACTGTATGCATTACTATACCTGTCCCTACAGCTATAGTATAGGATAACCCCAGAGCAGTCTACTGCATGTATTACTATACCTGTCCCTACAGCTGTAGTACAGGATAACCGCGCAGCACTCTACTACATGTATTAGTATACCTGTCCCTACAGCTGTAGTGTTGGATGACCCCACAGCACTCTACTGTATATTTCACTATACCTGTTCCTACAGCTGTAGTGTAGCATAACACTGCAGCACTGTACTGCATATATTACTATACCTGTCCCTACAGCTATATTATACGACAAGCCCACAGCACTCTACTGTATGTATTATTATACCAGTCCCTACAGCTGCAGTACAGGATAACCCTACAGCACTCTAGTGTGTGTATTACTATCCCTGTCCCTACAGCTGTATATAGGATAACCCCGCAGCACACTACTGTATGTATTACTATACCTGTCCCTACAGATGTAGTATAGGATAACACTGCAGCACTCTACTGTATGTGTTACTATACCTGTCCCTAAAGCTGCAGTGTAGGGAAAACCCCACAGCACTCTACGGCATGTATTATTATACTTGTCCCTACAGCTGCAGTGTAGGAAAACCCCACAGCCCTCTACTGCATGTATTACTATCCCTTTCCCTACAGGCATGGTATAGGATAATCTCGCACTACTCTACTGCATGTATTACTATACTGTAGTTACAGTTGTAGTATAGAATAACAGTGCAGCACTCTACTGCATGTATTACTATACTTGTCCCTATAGCTGTAGTATAGGATAACCCGACAGCACTCTACTGCATGTATTACTATACTGTCCCTACAGCTGTAGTGTAGGATAATCCCACAGCACTTCACTGTATTACTAAACATGTCCCTACAGCTGAAGTCTAGGATAATCCCACAGGACTCTACTGCATGTATTACTATACCTATCCCTACAGCTGTAGTATAGGATAACCCCGCAGCTCTCTACTGTATGTATTACTGTAACTGTCCCTACAGCTGTAGTGCAAGATAATCCCACAGCAGTCTACTGCATGTGTTACTATACCTGTCCCTACAGCTGTAGCATAGAATAACCCCACAGGACTCTACTGTACATATTACTATACCTGTCTCTACAGCTGTAATATAGGATAACCCCGCAGCACTCTGCTGTATGTATTAGTATCCCTGTCCCTACAGCTGTAGTGTAGGATAACCCCGCAGCACTGTATTGTATGTATTACTATACCTGTTCCTACAGCTGTGGTATAGGATAATCCCGCAGCACTCTACTATATGTATTACTATACCTGTCCCTACAGCTGTAGTGTAGGATAACCCCACAACAGTCTACTGTATGTATTACTATACTGTCCCTACAGCTATAGTATAGGATAACCGCACAGCACTCTGCTGTATGTATTACTATACTGTCCCTACAGCTATAGTACAGGATAACCCCACAGCACTCTACTATATGTATTACTATCCCTGTCACTACAGCTGTAGCGTAGGATAACCCCGCACCACTCTACTGTATGTATTAGTATCCCTAAGCCTACAGCTGTAGTATAGGATAATGCTGCAGCACTCTACTGCATGTATTACTATACCTGTCCCTACAGCTGTAGTATCGGATAATCCTGCAGCCCTCTACTGCATGTATTGTGATACCTGTCCCTACAGCTGTAATGTAGGATAACCCCACAGCACTCTACTGTATGTATTACTATATGTTCATAGGTGTGTACTAGGCAAATCGCCCTAGGACATTTACAAGCCTAGTGATAGGATTACCTTTGGATCATACCACCCGACAGTAGTTCCTAGTGCTTCCGTTGAGTAGAGCCACTGGAGTTATCGGGGGGGGGTACATTTTCTATTTCCCATCCACACATCAAGATTTCTCTTGTAGAGGGTCAGTGAGGTGCTCTATTTGACATGTATGGGAAGTCTATTGCATAGCATGGGCAGTCTCTGGGTTATGAACCTCTCCCTGCAGTACAGTTGTAGTATAGGATAACCCCAGAGCACTCTACTGTATGTATTACTATACCTGTCCCTATAGCTGTAGTATAAGGTAACCCAACACCACTCTACTGAATGTATTACTATACCTGTCCCTATAGCTGTAGTATAAGGTAACCCAACACTACTCTACTGAATGTATTACTATACTTGTCCCTATAGCTGTAGTATAAGGTAACCCAACACCACTCTACTGAATGTATTACTCTACCTGTCCCTACAGCTGTATTCATTTCAGTTTGATAACCGGGGAAGTCCACTGGGCCAGAAGAACCCATTTTCAGTGGAGGCCCGGAGAGAAAAGCTCCGCAACTAAGCAAATTACAATATAACACAGTATAAAAGCAAGCAAGTTACAATATAAAAACAATACAGTATAAACAGTAGTAGAGAGCTCATACATGTTAAAGTGAGATAATAAGACAAAATAACAAGAGGCAAAAAGTACAGTTGGTGATATTTACATCATATGTAGCAGAAATAGGTCAAATATTTATTAGGCAGTGGAACATTCAGAAAGTAGAAAAAGCTTTAGTAAAAGCTTACTAAAAGTTAAAAGTTAAAGTGTACCCAATTGCAGGGTATGTGTGCCAAAGGCTGGAGTTCAGAAAGAGAAAAAATATAGTACAGTAAGTATTGTAGATAACAGTCAGGCAGTGGTAGTAAGATTAGTGTGAGAGGAGAAAGAAACTCAGATGGCGGTTGTAAGGAAATAGTGGGGAGAATCGGGGAAGAGATTAGGGTTCAAGTGGGGAAGGAGCAGGGACATGCCCATTTAGAGGACAGGTAGGAGTGCAAGAGGGATTTAAAGTTAGGGAGATGTGAGACAGTTTGAAGGTGGGATGGGAGTGAGTTCCAAGGTTTGGATAGGGAGTATGAAAGCAGGAAATGGCCGGGGGGGGGGGGGGTCGTAATTGTTTATGTACTTGAAGGAGGTTTTGGTTTTCTGATCTTAGTGAGCGATTTGGAATATAGAGGGTGAAGGAGGTGGAGATGTAAGGGCAGCTAGAAGGCTTGAAGATGAGTTTATGGGCGGTAGTTAGCTTTATGAATTTTAAGTAGTTAGGCAGTTCTAGCCAATTTAGGGGTTGAAGAGAGAGGCAGTGATGTGATGAGGTTTTGGAGCATGTGGTAAATTTGCTTATTTTATTGTAGAAGGCTTCTAATTTGGACTGTAATCCAAGCTGAATATTGTTGAACAGAGGGGCACCGTATAACAGGGAGGGGATGAGGCAAGGGCTTTTCTGGTGGGAGGGGTGAGGAAATGGTGATGTCGGTATAGGACACCCAGTTTTTGATGAGTTTTTTTGATAGCAGTTTTAATATGGATGTCAATTTTTGTGTGTTCATCGATGATGACACCTAGTAACTTAGTATATGAAACAATTTCATTAGGGGTATTATCCTGACTTAATATAGAAAATGAGACTTTATTGAAGGTGGTAGCTCTGGAGGGAGTAAAAATCATTAGCTTAATTTTGGTAGCATTTAGGGCAAGGTGATGGCTTTGCATCCAGGTTTCTGTTGTGGTAAAAGCTGATTGTGTTTTCAGCTGTAAGTCTGAAGGGGAGTCAGCAGTTTAGATGATTGTGGAATCGTTTGCATACTGAATTAGAGAGGTATCAGGGATAGAGTGGTGATAGTTGTTGATAAATATGTTAGAGTAGAGGGCCGAGAACAGATCCTTGGGAGACACCTGTGGGAGTAGGAAGGAAGACGGCAATAGAAGATTTCAATTTTACAGCTTGGTGTCTATTGGAGAGATAGCTAGAGAACCAGGCTACAGAGGTGGGGGATAGGTTGAGAGAGGATAGTTGAGATAGGAGGATTGGGTAGGATATAGTGTCAAAAGCTTTGGATAGATCTAGGAATAGGGTAGATACTAATTTGCCAGAGTCACAGGCCTGGTTAATGCATTCCAGGAAGGATAGAAGGGCAGTGATTGTGCTATGGCCGGGATGGAAGCTATGTTGAGTTGGGGTAATAAGGTTATTGTGTGTCAGATGTGTCATCAGTTGTGTGTGGATGCATTTTTCCAGGATTTTTGATAATGGGGAGAGGATGGTGATGGGCCTGAAATTAGTGGTGTCATTGTTTTTGCCACCTTTGTGGAGAGGAATAATGAATGCATGTTTCCATATAGAAGGGACATGGGACTATTGGATACATTTGTTGATAAGTATGGAAACTGGCAGGGCTATGCTGTTAGCTGCTAGTTTGAGGTATAGAGGTAGTAGATTGTCTGGGGCAGTACTACAGGGTTTTAGCTGGAGTAATAGTTTTTCATGGTGCTTGTAGGGATGGGGTGGAGGTTTAAGGTGCGAAGTTCAGAGTTGGTGGAAAGGAGGGGTGCCTGTGGAGGAGGTAGGTGGTGGGTGGGCAAAGGAGGTGGTAGGTTTAGCTATACAGTTTACAAAGAAGGTGTTGAAAGAGGAAGCAATATCAGGGTCTGTGAGGTTGGGGTTGGGGCAAGGGTTAGTTTTGTCTCCGGGGTTGAGGAGAGTGGAGACTGTGTTCCAGAACTTTTTTGGGTTGCTGAGGTGCTCAGATTGAAGCTTGGTATAGTATGATTTCCGATCTTTGGTTGTTATTTTTTTTACGGTATTCTGGAGTTGTTTGAATTCTATTAGACTATTAGGAAGTTTAGCTTTATGGTATTGTTTCCATTTTTTGTCTCGTTGGAGCATGGTTTGTTTGGTCTCTTTTGACAACCAGGGACAAATATGCGATTTGACCCTTTTGGTTTTGAGTGGAGCGAGGCTGTTTAGTAAGTTCAAGAAGGTTTCATTAAAGTGGGTGATGGTGTTGTCAAGGGGAAGGGTTCTCAGAGGAGACCAGTCTATTTGGTCTAGACAGTCAGTGAAAATGTGTGGGTTGAAATTAGAGAGGTTACGAGTTTGAATGTAGTGGTGCTGTTTATGGGTATGAGATGGGTGGCGGATGGCGAATGCAGGCATATGGTCACTAATAGGGTCAGGAAGGATACCTGAAGAGGAGATGTTATTAGGGTGGGATACTAGAATCCAGTCAAGGATGGTACCTGAGTCTCCATTATTGCTTTTGTTAGGCCTAGTGGGAGATTGAATGATTTGGCAGAAATTAGAGATTGATTGCTTGGGAAGGGGGTTGAGAAATGATATTTGCCCAGTTGACATTTACATCGCCGAGAATAAAGGTTTCATTTTTGATATTGGAAGAGAACCAAGAAAGAATATCTTCTAGTATTGGAATACTGTTATTGCTGGGGGGATATATATGGCGGCTATGCATATGGTTTTATGGTTATTGATCTTTAGGTATGCTATTGTTATTTCTGAAGTGGAGAAATTTGAGTCGGGTTGGTAAAAGTTGCGACTGTGTGAGAGGAGGAGTAGATAATGGCTAAACCACCTCCTTTCTTGTTGGGTTTATCATTGCGTATTATTTGATAACCAGGGGGCAGTATTTCTGAGTCTTTTATGTTAGGCTTAAGCCAGGTTTCTAAGATGGCTATGATATCAGGGTGATTATGTGAGAGCCAAGCATGGAGATTGGGGATTTTGTTACATACACCATCGGCCGTTTCATAGTACCACCACAGCCTTACTATACTTTACCAACTGTATCAACAAAAATCGTAACAATAATACTCTATCCTCTGCTTTCTTTGTAGACCTATCTAAAGCCTTCGACATGGTTAATCATCAACTTCTCCTCCACCTACTGAAGTCCCTCTCCTTCGACTATCCTGCCATGAACTGGTTCACAGCCTATCTGGATAACCGAAAACAAGCAGTTCTCTGGCAAAACCATCTTTCCGACCTTCTTCCTACCTCTCTAGGTGTCCCACAAGGCTCTATTTTAGGTCCACTACTGTTTTCCATTTTCATAAATGACCTTCATCTCTCTATTCCACAGTCTACCTGTATTCAATATGCTGATGACTCTACTATTATTTGTTCTGCCTCATCCCAAACTGAACTTCATTCTCTCGCACAAAAAGCCTTCTCTACTATTGAACAATGGTTCTCCAACCACTGTCTTCTCCTTAACCCTAAAAAAACCAAATTACTGCTCTTTACTCCCTCTCATCTATCGCCCCCTCTCCATTTCACACTTACATCTAACAATGGTACCGTTATCTCTCCTGACCCCACCACCAAACTCCTTGGAATTACTATTGACAATCAGCTAAAGTTTGACACTCTCATAAATTCCACAATTAAATCTACTAACAAAAAACTTGGATCCCTTTATCGCATCAAACCTTTCCTGACACCAGTAGTCAGAGCCACAATAGCTAGAACCCACTTAATCTCTACCCTTTTATTTGCTTCCCCCATATATACCAATCTTTCTAAAAATAATCTTAACAAACTTACTAGATCATACAATAATATTGCTAGATTTGCTACCAACTCTCCTTACAGGACCCACCACTGTCTGAATCTAAAACAGCTAGGGTGGCTTGAATTACCGCACCTACTACAATTTAACCAACTTATAATCGCCTACAAAGCCCTACACCAACCTGATAATACCCCAATTCTCTCTACCCTTATAAGACCATATAATAACTTGAAGAATCTTCGCTCTGCCAACAAAATGTTGATACACACTTCCTTCTCTAGCCCAGTCAACAAATGTAAAATAAATAAATAAAATAAAATACACTTTGTGCGTTTAATGTAGTGACGTGAATGGAATGAGGAGTGAGGATATGTGTGGGTGTATGGTTAGGTGAGGAGTTGTTGGGGCCAGGGTTGGGATGAATATCACCAGACAGAGACAGAAAGAGTAGGCCTAGTAGCTGATTTATGTGTGTAGTAATAGAGTGAGGTGTAAGGTATGGCTGGAGGATATATTTGTTGTTTTGTGAGTGGTAGTGATAGGTGGGTGTGGCAAGGGTTGAAAGGATTTTTAGTCTAAAGAAAAAGGTGATGGAGGTGGGCTAGAGTTTGGGAGGTATTGAGGAGAAAGAGGGTAGAGGGAGTTGTTGGGATATAGATCTACAGGGTAAGGATGGGCTATAGGAGGGATGTGTGAGTTCTGTTAGGTAAGAGAGTGTGGTTAGGAAAGTTAGTAACCCTAGGCATATAGGGTGTTGGGTGGGGTGTGTCATATTATAGAGTAGTGTGTGTGAGGGGGTGTGGTGTGATTAGGGTGAGTTAAATGGTTATTGGGTAGAGTGAGTGGTGGGAGGAGTTGGGGATAGATAAAACTACAGGTAGTAGGGGCAGGTGGAATTTGGGGCAGGGTAGGGGAGCGGAGTGTGCCCGAGTGTAAGCAAGGGCGAACGGAGTGGGTTGCACCCTGTTGAACACAGCGAGGTGAACCCAATAACGCAATCTACAGATAGGTAAGAGCTTACTGCTGATGCGATTCGTTAAGAAATTGACTTTGGGGTTAGTGGCCCTAGTTTCTGAAAAGTTTGGACATCCAGTTTACAAGTAAACAATGCCGTTAAGCAGCAGTTGCAATCCCGTTTTTTATATTAAGTTTATTTTTAACAGCAACCCACTAAAGTAATTAGTATGTCGTAGCATTACGAGGCAGAAGCTTTACTGAGCTGAGGAAAGGAATGGGAGTCGGAAGGGTTGGGGGAGAACACACACACTTCTTACGGCTGCCATCCAGGTTTTATCTGGGTGTTATGCACTTACAAAGGTAACTTTTTACAAGTTTAAATAGTGTAAAAAACACATACGCTATGATAAATATGATAGAGCTATGTTATTAAGGTGGCACAGCTTCTGGAGTATGCGGGATGTGTAGTACAGGATAACCCCACAGCACTCTACAGTATTTATAACTATACCTGTCCCTAGAGCTGTAGTGTAGGAAAACCCCTCAGCAATCTACTGTATGTATTACTATACCAGTCTCTACAGCTGTAGAGTAGGATAACCTTACAGCACTCTACTGTATGTATTGTTATACTTGTCCCTACAGATGTAGTATAAGATAACCCCACAGAACTCTACCGTATATAGGAATATAGGTTCATAGGTGTTTACTAGCCTAATCACCCTGGGGCCTTTATAAGCCTAGTCATAGGATTACTCTGGGATCATGCCACCCGACCATAGTTTCTAGGGCCTCCATTGAGTAGAGCCACTGGAGTTATCCCTGGGGTGAATTTTCCATTTCCCATCCAGTCATCAAGACTTCTCTAGAAAAGGGTCAGCAAGGTGCTCTGCTTAACATGTATGGGAAGTCTATTGCATAGAATGGGCAGTCTCTGGGTTATGAGCCACTCCCTTCAGTACAGCTGTAGTATAAGATAACCCCACAGCACTCTACTGTATGTATTACTATGCCTGCCCCTACAGCTCTAGTGTAGGATAACCCCACAGCACACTACAGTATGTATTACTATACTGTCCCTACAGCTGTAGTGTAGGATAGCCCCACAGCACTCAACTGCATGTGTTACTATCCCTGTCCATATAGCTATAGTGTAGGATAACCCCAAAGCACTATACTGTATGCATTACTATACCTGTCCCTACAGCTGTAGTGTGGGATAACCCCACAACACTCTACTGTATGTATTACTATCCCTGTCCCAATAGCTGTAGTGTGGGATAACCCCACAGCACTCTACTGTATGTATTACCATACCTGTTCCTACAGCTGTAGTATAGGATAAACCCGCAGCACTCTACTGTATGTATTAGTATACCTGTCCCTATACCAGTAGTATAGAATATCCCCGCAGTACTATACTGCATGTATTACTATACCTGTCCCTACAGGTGTACTACAGTATAACCCTACAGCACTGTACTGTATGTATTACTATGCTTATCCCTACAGGTGTAGTATAGAATAACCCCGCTGCACTCTACTGTATATATTACTATACCTGTCCCTACTGCTGTAGTGTAGGATAACCTCTCAGCACTCTATTGTATGTATTACTATCCCTATAGCTGTAGTATAGAAATAAATGGAGAACGAGTACCAAATAGTCCAAAAAAGACCCACTTGGATCACAGTAGCTCGAGCAGGCAGTGTGGACCAACTACCTTCACCAAAAGCAGTCAAAGTTGAACACTATCTTCACCAAATACACGATAATGATGTGATGAAAAAGACAAAAATCCACTTCACGATCTAATATGAACACAGATTTAATGCAAACACAGGTTTAGCGCTTTCATCTACCAAGAGTAGACTTCTTCAGAACCCATGATAACAAAGATTCAAGTGCATATTTAAAGTAAATTTGGCGCCAAAAACACCAATTAAAAAATCAATCAATGTTTTTTTCAAGATTGCATACACAATTGTTCACATATATTCATACTTATGCAAAAAATAAAACAATTATTGAAGCTTCTAAAAATCTACTGTATGACAGTGAAAAATGTATATTCAACATACATATCAAATACCCTAAACATAATTAAATCAAATGGCCAGTATTAATTTTTTTTTTTTTTTTAATTAATACTGGCCATTTGATTTAATTATGTTTAGGGTATTTGATATGTATGTTGAATATAAATTTTTCACTGTCATACAGTAGATTTTTAGAAGCTTCAATAATTGTTTTATTTTTTGCATAAGTATGAATATATGTGAACAATTGTGTATGCAATCTTGAAAAAAACATTGATTGATTTTTTAATTGGTGTTTTTGGCGCCAAATTTACTTTAAATATGCACTTGAATCTTTGTTATCATGGGTTCTGAAGAAGTCTACTCTTGGTAGATGAAAGCGCTAAACCTGTGTTTGCATTAAATCTGTGTTCATATTAGATCGTGAAGTGGATTTTTGCCTTTTTCATCACATCATTATCGTGTATTTGGTGAAGATAGTGTTCAACTTTGACTGCTTTTGGTGAAGGTAGTTGGTCCACACTGCCTATAGCTGTAGTGTAGGGTAACCCCACAACACTCTGCTGTATGTATTACTATACTGCCCCTACAGCTGTAGTGTAGGATAACCCCACAGCACTCTACTATATGTATTACTATACTGTTCCTACAGCTGTAGTATAGGATAACCCCACAGCACTCTACTGTATATATCACTATCCCTGTCCCTGCAGCTGTAGTAAAAGATAACCCCACAGCACTTTACTGTACATATTACTATACCTGTCTCTACAGCTGTAGTATAGGATAACCCCACTGTACTGTACTGTATGTATTACTATACCTGTCCCTACAGCTGTAGTGTAGGATAACACCACAGCACTCTACTGCATGTATTACTATACCTATCCCTACAGTTATAGTATAGGATAACCCCACAGTACTCTACTGTATAGGTTAATAGGTGTGTACTAGGGAAATGGCCTGGAGCCTTTACAAGCGTAGCCCGTAGGATTACCCTGTCATTGTGCCAACCAGCCTTAGTTTCTAGTGCCTCTGTCAAGTAGAGCCACTGGAGTGATCCCCAGGGTGAATTTTCTATTTCCCATCCACTCATTAAGATTTCTCTTTAAGATGGCCAGTGAGGTACTCTGCTTGACATGTATGGGAAGTCTATTCCATAGCATGGGCGGTCTCTGGGTTAAGAACCTGTCCTTATAGGTTCATAGGTTCATAGGTTCATACTAGGCTCTGCCCCCGAGCATTTTTTACAAGCCTATAGTTTTTTTTTGCTTACGCCACCCCTTTAGTATGGGGAACTATATCTTTGGGTGATGAATCTATCCCTCCAACCCTATTAATAGCCGTGTCGAGTTTAAGTCTGTCCAGCATGTTCTTTGATTATGGTAATGAGGTTGAGGTCTCTCTGCAGTGTGTGGTGCGGAGGGATTGGGATTTCTTTAGATGTTGCATTTTTTTATAGAGCTGGGTCATTCAAGGCTTTGTAAGTCAAGCAGATATCACCTCTAGGTGATATGAGACGGAGAACAGTTAGAGTTTTTTGAGCCTGTTCATATAGGACAAGTGTTTAAGGTCTAGGATCCACTTTGTGAGGTACTTTTGCGGCCTTTCCAGTTGTTGCAGGTGACTAGTGAGGTACATGCCAAATGGGGCTTTCTACTCGATGACTGGCCTAATGAGGGAAGAGTAGAGGGAGACAATGACCTCTTTCTTCCTGGCTGCAAAACCCATTGTAATGAGATGTGCCACATAGAAGGACTTTCTGACTACAGTGGCAACATGGTGGTCAAAAGAGAGGTTGCTGTCAACCTGTGTTCCCAGATCTCTTATAACGCCTTCTGTGTTCAGTGGACTACCATCAATGTAGTAATTCAAGGGAAGTGGGGTTTTCCCAAAGGGGATGAAGATAGATGTTTTGGCTTTGAGCTTAACTCATTACATCTGAGTGATGCCTCCAGGTGCATCTGAGTTAACTCCTACTGACGCCTCTAGGCATCAAATATTGCTTGTACATATTTGCATCAGTAATTCTAAAACTATGCTATGTACAAGGCTTTAAAATATTTCATCTTAGAGCTTACACAATGACAAATGTAACTGCGTTAATATTTGACCTCTGCTGAGTGCAGGTAACTAGATATTAACTGCTGTTTTATTGTATTTATATAGATATAATTTTCAATTTTTTCTAAATATCTCAACAACCAAGTAACACAGACAGAACTTAGCCTCATATGAAAGCTCTCAGCTAGTTGAATAAAATGTTGCTAACAGTATGTGTGTAACTTGAATGGTTGTTGAGATATTGTAAGTTGTTTACAAAATATTACAAATGTAATAGTTACTGTGTTTACCATGACATAGGTAGGTACTGGGCTATCAGCCCAAGGGCCTACTTAAGCCTAGCCAGCAAGTTACCATAGCGTACGCCACCCAAGAATGTTATTTTCCTGTGCCACTGTCCAGCAGAGACACAGAAGTGATCCCCGGGGTGTATTTCCTATTTCCCATCCACTCATCAAGATTTTTCTTGAAGAGTGCTAACGAAGAACTTTGCTTGACATAGATGGGTAGCTTGTTCCAGAGTATAGGAAGTCTCTGGGACAGGAATCTATCCCTCCAGCATGTCCTGTTTATTGTGGTGACAAGGTTTAGGTCCCTAGAGTGTGTAGCTTGGAGGGATTGGGATTTCTTTAGGTGTAGCATGTCCAACAGCTCCGGGTTTGACATAGCTTTATATGTTAGGCAGAGATCACCTCGGAGTAGGCGATATGCTATGGAGTAAAGCTGGAGTTTTTTTTAAATTTAGTTTAAGACCTAGAACCTAAAGAATACTACCATTATAAAAATGGTTTGTGCTGAAGAGTTTGCCATTTATACTTCTTTCGTAACCCATATGGTTCCAGAGATATGAACATTTGTTTGAAATGTGAGGACATAATTTTATTCTATCAAAAGGATTGGACTCTGCCAATTGGAGGTTACACTGCAACTTCCTGAGCTCCATTGGAGTGAATGAGTTAAGGTCATGGTTCTGACACCAGTCGTTGGTGTCATTGAGGCTCTCAAATTGTTGCAGGTGTCTAGTGAGGTACATGCTAAATGGGGCGTTGTACTCAATGATTGGCCTAATGAGGGAAGAGTAGAGGGAGACAATGACCTCTTTCTTCCTGGATGCAAAACCCTTAGTAATGAGATGTGCCACATAGAAAGATGTTCTGACCACAGTGGCAACTTGGTAGCCAAAACAGAGGTTGCTGTCAACCTGTGTTCCCAGATCTCTTATAATGCCTTCTGTGCTCAGTGGACTACCATTAATGTAGTAATTCAAGGGAACTGAGTTTTTCCCAAAGGGGATGAAGACACATTTTTTGGCATTGAGCTTAAGGCCATGGTTCTGACACCAGTCGTTGGTCTCATTGAGGCCTTTCTGTAGGATGTCAGCATCACCTGGGAGTTAATAATAGCTCCCAACTTGCAATCATCTGCGAACTTTGTCAGCCAGAGTCCCTTCATGTTGACCTGGACTTCAGAGAAGTAGATACCAAACAGGAGAGGACCCAGGATCGAACCCTGTGGGACTCCACTCATGACTGGTCAGCGGTCTGACTTGGAGTCAGCTACTTTCACACTGTGGATTCTATCTGTGAGCCAGTTTGCAATCCACCTAGTGATATAGGGGTTGATGCCTAGCTTAGTACGTTTTTCTTTGATTCCTTAGTGGGGAATGGTATCAAAGGCCTTGGCCAGATCAAGGTAGGCTGTATGAACCCCCTTACCTACATCCACATCTCTGGTGACTGACTCAAAGAAGTCAACCAAGTTGAGGAGGCATGATCTACCCTTCATAAAACCAAACTGTGTAGGATCCAGAGTTTGGAGATTCCCTTTATCCTTGTTTACTAGGTACATGATGATGCATTCCATAGTTTTGCATATCAGACTCATCAGCCTAATGTGGCAATAGTTCCTGGGGTCTGTAGTCGCTCCTCCTTTGTGGAGAGGGATGACTGTAGCAGTGCACTATTCGATAGGGACAAAACCTGAGGTGTGGCTGTGATTGAACAAGGCACACAGCTGAGGTGTCAGTTCACTCTGTAGATCATTTAGAACACAGCCAGGGATACTGACAGGTCCCATAGAAGCTGTATTCTTGGCCTTAGACAGTGGTGGTTTAACCTGTGCAGCAGTAATACTGGGTGGCTGGCAATCTGCTGGTATTGTGATTGGTCCTTTGGGGGGAGAGTGGTAAGGTTTGCACTGAATCTGTTCACTAGTATATTTGCAATGTCTGTTGGCTCATTATAGGAGATACCATTCTGCAGAAGCTCAGAGCAAATCTGGGTATTGCCATGGAGATTCTTTACATAACTATAGAAGGTCTTGTGGTTGACTTTACTATCTGCTACAATTCTTTTTCATAGCTAGCTTTAGAGGATTTGATGAGGGATCTCAACCTTCTTCTGAGGCTGATAAGGGAGTTTTTCCAGTCTTGGGACTTCACCTTATTCCGCATCAGTTTCCTCCTTCTGTTGTAGAGTTTGTTTATGGCAGGGGATCACCAGATTGGCTTCCTTGTATTACTATCCCTGTCCCTACAGCTGTAGTATAGGATAACCCCACTGCACTCTACTGCAGATATTACTATACCTGTACATACAGCTGGATAACCCCGCAGAATTCTAATGCATGTATTACTATACCTGTCCCTACAGCTGTAGTATAGGATAACCCTGGAGCACTCTACTGTATGTATTATTATACCTGTCCCTACAGCTGTAGTGTCGGATAACCCCACAACTCTCTCTACTGTATGTATTCCTATCCCTGTTCCACAGCTGTAGTACAGGATAACCCTGTAATACAATTATTACTATAATCCCACAGCAGTCTACTGCATGTGTTACTATACCTGTCCCTACAGCTGTAGCATAGAATAATCCCACAGGACTCTACTGTACATATTACTATACCTGTCTCTACAGCTGTAATATAGGATAACCCCGCAGCACTCTACTGTATGTATTACTATCTCTGTCCCTATAGCTGTAGTGTAGGATAATCCCACATCACTCTACTGTATGTATTACTATCCCTGCACCTACAGCTGTAGTATAGGATAACCCAGCACCACTCTACTGCATGTACTACTATACCTGTCCTTACAGCTGTAGTATAAGAAAACTCCGCAGGACTCAACTGCATGTATTACTATACCTGTTTCTACAGCTGTAGTGTAGGATAACTGCACAGCACTGTACTGAATATATTACTATACCTGTTTCTAGAGCTGTAGTATAGGATAACCCTGCTGCCCTCAACTGCATTTATTGCTATACCTGTCCCTACGGCTGTAGTGTAGGATAACCCTGCAACACTCTACTGTATGTATTACTATCCCTGTCCCTACTGCTGCAGTGTAGGATAACCCCACACCACTATAGTGTGCGTATTACTATATCTGTCTCTAGAGCTGTAGTTTAGGAGAATCCCACAGCACTCTACTATATGCATTACTAAAGCTGTCCCTTCAATTGTAGTGTAGGATAATCCCACAACACTCTATTATATGTATTACTATACTTGTCCCTACAGCAGTAGTATAGGATAACCCCACAGAACTCTACTGTATGTATTGCTATACTGTCCTTACAACTGTAGTGTAGGATAACCCCGCAGCACTCTACTGAATATATTACTATACCTGTCTCTAGAACTGTAGTATAGGATAAACCCACAGTACTCCACTGCAGGTATTGCTATACATGTCTCTACAGCTGTAGTGTAGGATAACCCACAGCACTCTACTGCATGTATTACTATCCTGGTTCCTACAGCTGTAGTATAGAATAACCCTGTAGCACTCTACTGTATATATTACTATACCTGTCCCTACAGCTGTTGTTTAGGATAACCCCGCAGCACTGTACCGCATGTGTTACTATACCTGCCCTACAGCTGTTGTTTAGGATAACCCTGCAGCACTCTACTGTATGTATTACTATCCCTGTCCCTATAGCTGTAGTATAGGATAACCCCACAGCACTCTACTGTATGAATTACTATAACTGCTCCTACAGCTGCAGTATATGATAACCCCACAGCTTGCTACTGTATGATTTAATATACCTGCCCCTACAGCAATAGTATAGGATAACCCCACAGAACTCTATTTTATGTATTGCTATACTGTCCCTACAGCTGTAGTATAGGATAAACCCACAGCACTATACTGCATGTATTACTATACCTGTCCTTACAGCTGTAGTGTAGGATAACCCCACAGCACTGAACTGTATGTATTACTATACCTGTCCCTATAGCTGCAGTGTAGGATAACCCACAGCACTCTACTGTATGTATTACTATACCTGTCCCTATAGCTGTAGTATAGGATAACCCTGCAGAACTGTACCGCATGTGTTACTATACCTGCCCTACAGCTGTTGGTTAGGTTAACCCTGCAGCACTCTACTGTATATATTACTATCCCTGTCCCTATAGCTGCAGTATAGGATAACCCCACAGCACTCTACTGTATGAATTACTATACCTGCCCCTACAGCTGCAATATAAGACAACCCCACAGATTGCTACTGTATGATTTACTATACCTGCCCCTACAGCAGTAATATAGGATAACCCCACAGAACTCTACTGTATGTATTGCTATACTGTCCCTACAGCTGTAGTGTAGGATAACCCCACAGCACTCTACTGAATATATTACTATACCTGTCTCTAGAGCTATAGTATAGGATAAACCCACAGTACTCGACTGCAGGTATTGCTATATATGTCTCTACAGCTGTAGTGTAGGATAACCCCACACCACTCTACTGCATGTATTTTTATACCTGCCCCTACAGCAGTAGTATAGGATAACCCCACAGAACTCTACTGTATGTATTGCTATACATGTCCTACCACTGTACTGTAGGATAACCCCGCAACACTCTAGTGTGCGTATTACTATACCTGTCCCTACAGCTGTAGTATAGGATAACCCCACAGACCTCTACTTTATGCATTATTATACATGTCCCTACAGCAGTAGTGTAGGATAACCCCGCAACACTCTACTGTATGTATTACTATCCCTAACCCTACAGCTGCTGTGTAGGATAACCCCACACCACTATAGTGTGCGTATTACTATATATGTTTCTAGAGCTGTAGTTTAGGATAATCCCACAACACTCTATTATATGTATTACTATACTTGTCCCTATAGCTGTAGTATAGGATAACCCCACAGAACTCTACTGTATGTATTGCTATACTGTCCCTACAACTGTAGTAAAGGATAACTCCATAGCACTCTACTGTATGTATTACTATACTGTTCCTACAGCTGTAGTGTAGAATAACCCCACAGCACTCTACTAAATATATTACTATACCTGTCTCTAGAACTGTAGTATAGGATAAACCCACAGTACTCCACTGCAGGTATTACTATACATGTCTCTACAGTTGTAGTGTAGGATAACCCCCAAAACACTCTACTGTATGTATTACTATACCTGTCCCTACAACAGTAGTATAGGATAACCCCACAGAACGCTACTGTATGTATTGCTATACTGTTCCTACAACTGAATTACTATAGCTGCCCCTACATCTGCAGTATAAGATAACCCCACAGATTGCTACTGTATGATTTAATATACCTGCCCCTACAGCAATAGTATAGGATAACCCACAGAACTCTACTGTATGTATTGCTATACTGTCCCTACAGCTGCAGTGTAGGATAACCCACAGCACTCTACTGCATGTATTACTATCCCGGTCCCTACTGTTTTAGTATAGGATAACCCTGTAGCACTCTACTGTATGTATTACTATACCTGTCCCTATAGCTGTAGTATAGAATAACCCTGCAGAACTGTACCGCATGTGTTACTATACCTGCCCTACAGCTGTTGGTTAGGTTAACCCTGCAGCACTCTACTGTATGTATTGCTATCCCTGTCCCTATAGCTGTAGTATAGGATAACCCCACAGCACTCTACTGTATGAATTACTATACCTGCCCCTACAGCTGCAGTATAAGACATCCCCACAGATTGCTACTGTATGATTTACTATACCTTCCCCTACAGCAGAAGTATAGGATAACCCCACAGAACTCTACTGTATGTATTGCTATACTGTCCCTACAGCTGTAGTGTAGGATAACCCCACAGCACTCTACTGAATATATTACTATACCTGTCTCTAGACCTGTAGTATAGGATAAACCCACAGTACTCGACTGCAGGTATTGCTATACATGTCTCTACAGCTGTAGTGTAGGATAACCCCCACACCACTCTACTGCATGTATTTTTATACCTGTCCCTACAGCAGTAGTATAGGATAACCCCACAGAACTCTACTTTATGTATTGTTATACATGTCCTACCACTGTACTGTAGGATAACCCCGCAGCACTCTACTGTATGTATTACTATCCCTGTCCCTACAGCTGCTATGTAGGATAACCCCACACCACTCTAGTGTGCGTATTACTATACCTGTCCCTACAACTGTAGTATAGGATAACCCCACAGACCTCTACTTTATGCATTACTATACATGTCCCTACAGCAGTAGTGTAGGATAACCCCGCAACAATCTACTGTATGTATTTCTATCCCTGTCCCTACAGCTGCAGTGTAGGATAACCCCACACCACTATAGTGTGCGTATTACTATATCTGTCTCTAGAGCTGTAGTTTAGGAGAACCCCACAGCACTATACTACATGTATTACTATACCTGTCCTTACAGCTCTATTATAGGATAACCCCAAAGCACTCTATTGTATGTATTACTATATGTTCATAGGTGTGTACTAGGCTAATCGCCTTGGGGTCTTTACAAGCCTATTCATAGGATTACCCTGGGATCGTGCCTCCCAACCATTCTTCCTAGTGCTGCCATTGAGTCGAACCACTGGAGTTATACCTGGGGTGAATTTTCTATTTCACATACACTCATCAAGACTTCTCTTGAAGAGGGTCAGCGAGGTACTCTGCTTGACATGTATGGGAAGTCTGTTGCATAGCATGGGCAGTCTCTGGGTTATGACCCTCTGCCTGCAGTACAGCTGTAGAATAGGATAACCCCACAGCACTCTACTGTATGTATTACTATCCCTGTCCCTACAGCTGTAGTATAGGATAGCCCTACAGGACTCTACTGTATGTATTACTATACCTGTCCCTACAGCTGTAGTATAAGATAAGCCCACAGCACTCTACTGCATGTATTACTATACCTGTGCCTACAGCTGTAGCGTAGGATAAGGCCACAGAACTCTAATGTATGTATTACTATACCTGTCCCTACAGCTGTAGTATAGGATAACCCCTCAGCAGTCTGCTATATGTATTACTATACCTGTCCCTACAGCTGTAGTGTAGGATAACCCCACATCACTCTAATGTATGTATTACTATACCTGTCCCTACAGCTGTAGTAAGGATAATCCCATAGCACTGTGCTGTATGCATTAGCATACCTGTCCCTATCCCAGTAGTATAGAATAACCCTGCAGCATGTACTGCATGTATTACTAAACCTGTCCCTACAGGTGTAGTATAGGATAACCCTACAGCACTCAACTGTATGTATTACTATACCTGTCTCTAGAGCTGTAGTGTAGGAGAACCCCGCAGCACTTTACTGTATGTATTACTATCCCTCTCCCTACAGCTGTAGTAAGGATAATCCCATAGCACTGTGCTGTATGTATTAGCATACATGTCCCTATCCCAGTAGTATAGAATAACCCTGCAGCACTCTACTGCATGTATTACTAAACCTGCCCTTACAGGTGTAGTATATGATAACCCCACACCACTTTTCTGTATGTATTACTATACCTGTCTCTAGTGCTGTAGTATAGGATAACCCTACAGCACTCTACTGTATGTATTACTGTACCTGTCCCTACAGCTGTAGCATAGGATAACCTTACAGGACTCTACTGCATGTATTACTATACCTGTCTTCACAGTTGTATTGTAGGATAACCCTACAGTACTCTACTGTATGTATTACTGTACCTGTCCCTACAGCTGTAGTGTAGGAGAACCCCCAGAACTCAACTGTATGTATTACTATCCCGGTCTCTACAGCTGTAGTATAGGATTACCCTGGAGCACTCTACTGTATGTGTTACTATAGCAATAACCCATGCCTGGGTGTGGGTAATGCTGGATTTACCCATGGTTGGTGTGGTTTGGTCACGAGGGCGAAGCCCGAGTGGCCAAACAAAGCCAGCCGTGGGTAAATCCAGCATTACCACACCCAGAAGTTAGTTATTGCTGTTATACAATGACATTATTTAAGAAAAAAAATAATTACTTTTCTTAAATAATGGCACTGTATAATGCCTCCTTGCTGCCCTTCCACAGCTGTCTGGTATTCTTTGGCAGTTCTGATGTACTGCGCATGCATATGCCTACGCAGTACATCAGAGCTGTGGGCAAAAGCAATGGAGAAAGCAAGATCCCCGTTGCTTTTTACAAACTGTTTCACTATGTTAAATCATTTAACATAGCGAGACAGTTTTGAAAAAAGCAACGGACAAAGCAAGATCTTCGTTGCTTTTTACAAACTGTTTCACTATGTTAAATGGGTTTAACATAGCGAGACAGTTTTGAAAAAAGCAACGGAAAATCTCCGTTGCTTTTTTTAAGGCTGTCTCGCTATGTTAAACTCATTTAACATAGTGAGACAGTGTTGCTGTAATAGTTATAGTAATGGAAAAAGTCTGGGCGACCAGACCTTTTTCCATTACTATAACTCGGATTTGCAATGTGCACACTGACCAATCAGCGTGCACGTTTTTGAATATTAATGGAGGGTCATTGTATAATATACCTGTCCCTACATCTGTTCTTTAGGATAACCCAGCAGCACTCTACTGCATGTGTTACTATACCTTCCCTACAGCTGTAGTGTAGGATAACCCCACAGCTCTCTACTGTATGTATTACTATACCTGTCCCTACAGCTGTTGTATAGGATAATCCTGCAGCACTCTACTGTATGTACTATACCTGTCTCTACAGCTGTAGTATAGGATAACCCCGCAGCACTCTCCTGTATAGGTTCATAGGTTGGTACTAGGCTATCGACCCTAGGGCCTATACAAGCCTAGGAGAGGCAGGCTAGCAAGTACGGTAGGTGCACGGGCCAGACAAACTGTAGCAAACATGAAAAAAGAAAGCCAGCACCTTGGAAGCATGAAGATTTATTGTAAGAACCAGACCGGTTTCAGCATATAGCTTTCATCAGTGGTACATCTCAAATAGCAGTAATAACCCTGCAATAAATACTTAATCTAATTAGGTATCCATGACATCATTTCCTGTCCAAAACAAAATTTTTCTGATACCAAATAATAGGCACAAAAAACAATGTAAAACAACATAAAAATCAATGTGGAATAACTTTTATTCACCTTTATGCTTTTCCTTGATATTTTAATATTCTGTTTTTTTGTTTTCTGTTTTAAGAACTGTTGTACTCTTGATATCAACCACAGAGTACTAAATCATACCTAATGGTATCCAACTCATGATAGGAAGGGAAAGTGTTACAATTTATCATTTAATCCAGGTGGGAATAGACCACCCAATTTTACAATCCATTTCCTTTCCTTCATGTTTAATATATTATGCCACCCTGTTCTGAAGGATCTATTGACTGATATTTTGTCAACGACTGTAAAAATAAATTTCGCTCTATGATGAATCAGTGAATGTCTATAAAGAGCATTGGTGGCTCTGGCATTCTTAATATCCCCTAGATGTTCTGACATTCGAAATCTAAATTGCTAGAAGTTTCGCCCACATAGAAAGCTTGACAAGTGCAAGTGGCTAAATATATAACCCAATCTGTTCCACAGCTGGCGAAGCAGTTAATGTTGTACACCTGTCCAGTGTTTTTGCTGGTAAAGGTTTTTGTTTTGAAAACATGTTTGCAGAAAGTGCAATGTCCGCATGGGTAAGAACCAACCAATTTCTCCCCTGTTAGTGTTGTTTGATGATAAATTACATCCTGATGCATGATTTTTTTTTAGTGAGAAAAATGGGAACCTAAAGTTTTGCCCCGCCTGTAAGAAAATAGGCATTTGTCCCCCAAAAGGTCATCCAATTGTTCATTGGTCTTCAAAATGTTCCAATGTTTGTCAATAACATTGACAAGATGTGCTGTATTTCTACTAAATGTGGTGACCATTCTCAAGGTGTCCTTGTTATCCTTCTTAGGTTGATGTTTATATTCTAATAAAGTGTTTCTGGATTGGTTTTTAGCCCATTGCATGGCCGAGTTAACATTCTGTTTGCCATATCCCCTAGCTAAAAATCTGTTTGCTAAATCATGATGGGATTGTGTAAGATCCTGCTGTGAAGTGCAAATTCTCTTCAAACGCAAAAACTGGGATTTTGGAATGTTATTAATGGTATGTTTGGGGTGGAGACTGGTGGCATGTAACAGGCTGTTGTATTGTGGATATTTTTGGTAAACTGTGGTTCATAACGTGTTGTCTGCTTGATGCTGTAGATGAACATCCAGAAAGTGAATCTCATTTATGTGATGACTTACTGTAAATTCAGTCCCCCATTTGTTTCCATTGAGATATTTAATGAATTCCTCCAGATATTCACTGCCTCCTTTCCATACAAGCCAACAGTTATCCAAAAATCGTCTCCATATGTCTATCTCTGGCAAATACAGATTATATAGTTCATTGTATATGATGTGCTCCTCCACATATCCCATATATAAATCAGCATATATTGGGGCAAAAGATGCCCTCATTGCTGTGCCTTGAATTTGCCAGTAGCTCTCATGTTGAAAATAGAAGATGTTTTTAGTAAGGACATGCTCGGCCATACAAATGAGAAATGTGTTGAAACCTGGACTATAAATGTTAGTCTTATTTAGCCAAAATTCTAATGCTGTTAGTCCAGCCCAATGTGGAATACTGGTATATTGTTGAATACAGGTCTTGGTTTTATCCCTGTTTTTTTGTGGATGAAAGCATTTTTGTTTCTGATATATTATCTTTTTGTAGAAAGATTAATCTAAAATTGTTTTTCGGCCAACAGGGTCATTCTCAGAGATCTACTGATTTTAGGTTCCACAAATCTAATTTCAGTCCACCCATGGACAAACATGTTGCCATTTTCCAACAGGCAGTGATTAAAGATTTGCATTACCATTTAGACTCCTTAAATATCATTACACATAATTTGACAAAGGCGGAACAAAAAGCTCTCATGGATCTTAGGGCTAACACTGATATTTCCATTCTAACAGCAGACAAGGGTGAGGCAGTGGTGGTCATGGACTTCAGTTATTACTGGGCCGAGGGAAGTAGACAGCTGTCTAACCCTCAGCATTATATGAACATGCCCACTGACCCCACTCCAAACTTTAAAAAAGAAATTGACAATTTTTTGCAGGAAGCTGTTGAGGAGGGAATTATCAGTGTTAAAACCAAACGATAATTAATGGTCAATGATCCAGGTAAACAATATCTGTACCTATTGCCCAAAATTCACAAATCTTTGAATACGCCACCAGGCAGGCCTATTGTTTCGGGCATAGGCTCCCTCACAGAGCCATTGTCGGCATTTTTGACTGAATATTTGAAACCGCTTTTGCCATATGTCAGAGCCAGATTAAAGGATACGACTGATTTTTTACAAATTGTATCTGAGTCTCAATTGGAACCTCATTGGTTGATGTGTGTACCCTGGATGTTAAATCACTCTATACCAGCATTCCACATTGGGCTAGACTAACAGCATTAGAATTTTGGCTAAATAAGACTTAACATTTATAGTCCAGGTTTCAACACATTGCTCATTTGTATGGCCGAGCATGTCCTTACTAAAAACGTCTTCTATTTTCAACATGAGTGCTACTGGCAAATTCAAGGCACAGCAATGGGGGCATCTTTTGCCCCAATATATGCTGATTTATATATGGGATATGTGGAGGAGCACATCATATACAATGAACTACATAATCTGTATTTACCAGAGATAGACACATGGAGATGATTTTTGGATGACTGTTGGCTTGTATGGAAAGGAGGCAGTGAATATCTGGAGGAATTCATTAAATATCTCAATGGAAACAAATGGGGGGCTGTATTTACAGTACGTCATCACATAAATGAGATTCACCTTCTGGATGTTCATCTACAGCATCAAGCAGACATGTTATGAACCACAGTTTACCGAAAATATCCACAATACAACAGCCTGTTACATGTCACCAGTCTCCACCCCAAACATGCCATTAATAACATTCCAAAATCCCAGGTTTTGCATTTGAAGAGAATTTGCTCTTCACAGCACTTACACAATCCCATCATGATTTAGCAAACAGATTTTTAGCTAGGGGATATGGCAAACAGAATGTTAAATTGGCCATGCAATGGGCTAAAAACCAATCCATGAACACTTTATTAGAATATAAACATCAACCTAGGAAGGATAACAAGGACACCTTGAGAATGGTCACCACATTTGGTAGAAATACAGCACATCTTGTCAATGTTATTGACAAACATTGGAACATTTTGAAGACCAATGAACAATTGGATGACCTTTTGGGGGACAAATGCCTATTTTCTTACAGGTGGGGCAAAACTTTAGGTTCCCATTTTTCTCACTACAAAAAAATCATGCATCAGGATGAAATTTATCATCAAACAACACTAACAGAGGAGAAATTGGTTGGTTCTTACCCATGCGGACATTGCACTTTCTGCAAACATGTTTTCAAAACAAAAACCTTTACCAGCAAAAGCACTGGACAGGTGTACAACATTAACTGCTTCGCCAACTGTGGAACAGATTGGGTTATATATTTAGCCACTTGCATTTGTCAAGCTTTCTATGTGGGCGAAACTTCTAGACAATTTAGATTTTGAATGTTAGAACATCTAGGGGATATTAAGAATGCCAGAGCCACCAATGCTCTTTATAGACATTCACTGATTCATCATACAGCAAAACTTATTTTTACAGTCGTTGACAAAATATCAGTCAATAGATCCTTCAAAACAGGGTGGCATAATATATTAAACATGAAGGAAAGGAAATGGATTGTAAAATTGGGTGGTCTATTCCCACCTGGATTAAATGATAAATTGTAACACTTTCCCTTCCTATCATGAGTTGGATACCATTGGGAATGATTTAGTACTCTGTGGTTGATATCAAGAGTACAACAGTTCTTAAAACAGAAAACAAAAAACAGAATATTAAAATATCAAGGAAAAGCATAAAGGTGAATAAAACAGTTATTCCACATTGATTTTTTATGTTGTTTTACATTGTTTTTTGTGCCTATTATTTGGTATCAGAAACATTTTGTTTTGGACAGGAAATGATGTCATGGATGCCTAATTAGATTAAGTATTTATGGCAGGGTTATTACTGCTATTTGAGATGTACCACTGATGAAAGCTATATGCTGAAACCGGTCTGGTTCTTACAATAAATCTTCATGCTTCCAAGGTGCTGGCTTTCTTTTTCATGTTTCCTATACAAGCCTAGCCATAACAATTCCCTGGATATTTCTTCCCACAATATTTACTTCCCTGGGCCCCTGTCTAGCAGGGCGACTGACGTGTTCCCTGGGGTGAATTTCCTATCTCCCATCCAATTGCGAAGATTCCTTTTGAAGAGCATCAAGGAGGCGCACTGCTTGACATGTATGGTTAGTCTATTCCAGAGTATGGGGAGTATCTGGGTCAGGAGCCTATCCCTCCAGCATGTTTTGTTCATTGTGATGACAAGTTTTAGATCCCTGGAGCGTGTGGCTCTGAGGGATTGGAATTTCTTTCAGTGGAACATGTCCAACAGCTCAGGGTTAGACATGTCCTTGTATGTTAAGAAATTATTGGCTCTGAGTAGACGATATGCCACAGAGTATAGCTGGAGTTTTTTTAGACGGTCTACATAGGGCATCTGCTTAAGGCCTGTGATTCTTTAAGTGAGGTATTTCTCCGGTCTTTCCAGCTGTTGCAGATGTCTTGTGAGGTACATACCAAACAGGACATTGTAATCTATAATGGGTCTAATGAGCGATGAGTACAGTGGGACAATGACCTCCTTTTTTGTCTGGATGAAAAGCCCTTAGTGATGAGGTGTGCCACATAGGATTTCCTGACTGTTGTCGTGATGTGGTTATCGAAGTTGAGACCACTGGCCATCTGTGTCCCTAAGTCTCTCATCACACTTTCGGTGTTTAGTGTACTGCCACCTATGTGGAAATTCATGGGTACATGTTTTTTTCCCAAAGGGGATAACTATACATTTCTTGGCATTAAGCTTGAGCCATTGGATCTGGCACCAAGCATCTGTTTCTATAATGCCCTTTTGTAGAATATCCACATCATTTGGCGATCCAATAATGGCTCCCAGTTTGCAGTCATCTGTGAACTTTGTTAGCCAGAGTTCCTTAGTGTTGGCCTGTACTTCAGAGAAGTAGATGCCAAACAAGAGCGGTCCCAGAACTGAACCCTGAGTTACTCCACTTGTCACTTGTCTGGAGCTGGAGCTGGATTTGGAGTCTGCTACTTTTACAGTCTTGGTTCAGTCAGTAAACCAGTTGGCAACCCATCAAGTGATGTAGGGATTTATGCCCAGATTAGTAAGTTTAACTATGATTCCAGAGTGGGGATGATGTCGAAGGCCTTGGCGAGGTCCAGATAGGCTCTGTGGACCGCCTTACCCTCGTCCACAGCTCTGGAGAGTGATTCAAAGAAGTCAATCAGGTTCAGGAGACAAGTTTGACCCTTCACAAACCCAAACTGGGTGGGGTCCAGTGTTTGAAGGTTGCCGACGTCTTTGTTTATAAGTTCCATGATGATGTGTTCCATGCCCTTGCTGATCAGGCTCGTCAGACTGATGGGACAATAGTTCCTGGGATCCAAGGTGGATCCCCCCTTTGGAGTGGGATACCTGTAGCTGTGTGCCACTCAGTGGGCATGAAGCCTGAGTTGAGGCTATGATTAAACATTACACTTAGGTGAGGTGCCAGTTCATTTTGTAGTTCATGTAGTACACAGCCCAGGATGTCATCTTCTCCCATGGATGCTGTATTCATAGCTTTGGAGAGTGTGGTTTCTACCTGTGTGGCCATGATTACTGGAATTTGGCAATCTTTTGGTATTGAGATGGGCCCTTTAGGGGGTGAGAGGGGGGTGAAGTTGGCACTAAATCGATCTTCCAGGATATTGGCAATATCCTTGGGATCAGTATATTTAATGCCATTCTGTTGCAGCTCAGAGCAGATCTGAGTATTGCCATTTAGATTCTTGACATAACTATAGAATGCCTTGTGGTTGTCTTTGGAATCTTTGGCAATTTTATCTTTATAACTAGCTTTAAAGGATTTTATGAAGGATCTCAGCTTCTTACAGAGGCTGGTAAGGGAGTTTCTTGCATCCTGGGATTTTCCTCTTTTCTGCAGCAGTTTCTTCCTTCTGTTGTATAGTTTGTTTATGGCAGGGGACCACCAGATTGGCTTCCTTTTTTTTGGAGGAGATCATCTTGCTTCTATTTGGGATGGCACGTTTCATACACGAGTGGATGTGCTCATTCAGTGCCTTAGTGTAGGATTCAGCAGTCAGACTTTCTGCTCCCGTCTGCATGGGTGTCATGAAGTTTGTCACTTCTGACTTGAGTAGCATGAAGTTGGCTTTGGAGAAGTTTTTTACAGAGGTTTCCTTACTGGAGGGTGGGGGTGGGATGTGGATGTCAAGGGTGATTTGCTTATGGTCAGATGTGACCAATGAGGGGGTGACCACTGGTGTGGAGCATCTATCTCCCATGTTGGTAATGACCAAGTCTAGGATACTGGAGCCCCTGGTGGGACAATGGATTAGTTGATCCAGGGCATTGGAATTTATGAAGTCCAAGAACTGTTGGGAAAAGGTGTTGGTACCCGAGTAGTTTTCCCAGTTAATGGCAGGGTAGTTGAAATCACCCAGTATTAGGGTGTTTGGTTGTATCTTAATATTTTCCAGTATGTTTAGAAAGGTGTAGTGAGAATCTTGGGGCATGGTGGGGGATGTGTAGCAACCTACAATTTGGATTGCAGTCTTACCTAGTGTTAGTTGCAACTGGAGAATTTCAGATGCATTGTGTTGGGCAACTAGCCTGGAGGTGTGAATATTCTTGGTGAATATGGACACTCCTCCACCTTTAGTGTTTCAGTCTTGGTTTGGTGGCCAAAAAGTGTGGTAAGAGTTGTAGCCTGGTATTGCAGCGGTGCTCTCTGGAGCCTTGAACCAGGTCTCAGTTACTGCACAGATATCAATGTTCTCCATTTTCAGGAGTGCCTCGAGAGAGTGCATTTTGAGGTTTAGACTTCTAGCATTGAGTAGCATTACCTTCAGATTTTGCATGCTTGTATCTGTTACAGTGGTGGTTTTGTCCTTTGAACCTTGCCTAAAAAAGGCACTATAGGGGTGGCAAGAGCTTTCGCCAGTAACCTGAACCCAGGGGTGAAAGGTGCAGACCATCTCTGGCAAAGCATCATGGTTTGTTGATCAAGTTGTCCGAGGAAGACAGATACTGGATCCCCTTTGAATGACACCAGAATCTTAGCCAATTGTTGAAGTCAATCATTTTGTCCTTATACTGTGGTGCCATTCTGGGAGAAGGCAGGATGCTAACTGCCTGAGCCACATGATCCAAGAGCTCTTCCATGTCTCTTTTCATGTAGTCCAGGGAGGTACATCTCAAGTATTTCACTCCAACATGGACAATGACACAGTCGTAGTTGTACTTGTTGTGGAGTGACTTGAGTATATGCAGCTGACTGTAATTTTCTCCTTGTTCAGCCTGGTGAGTGGGACATCTGTGTGCCTGACTATAGAGTCACCTATGACTAAAGTGTTGGGTACGTTTTCTTGCATTAGGGGCTGTTGTTGGGTGGCACACTGGTGTTGTGAGCTATGTGTCACTTTGGTTGTGACTGGTGTTTGTTTGCGTTTCAGCTTCGGAAGTCCTTGTTGCTTGGGCAGGTTAATGTTAAGGGTCTCCGCATATGTGGGTTTAGTGTTGCTATGTGTGGGTGTTGATGGTGTGGGATTTGAAGGGCTATGTGTTGCTTGAGGTGTACTGCAGGTGTTAACCTTCTCCTCTTGACTGTCTCCCACAATCTTGGCTGGAGAGAGCTTTGCTTCCAGTTTGGCTATGTAAGTGCAACTCTCACAAGTTGTAGTGTTGGGTGGTAGGAGGAAAGTGTTGTCTGTGTACATGAGGTAGTTGCTGCATTGTCCCAGTATACCCAGATTCACCAGGTGGACAGGAGAAATCACAGGAAGCTGACTCTTGGACATGCCTGTTTAGATGCTTTTTAATTTCTCCTTAAACACAAGGAAAGTTGAGTATTTGTATCAGTTTAAGGCTTCCTAGTGCTTTCCAGCAGGTTTTAGAGCAAGTACTAGTCGCAGGGGTTCAGATTTTAGTACTACTACTGAGAAACCAGCTAGTTCTAAGGGAAAATTTGAAGAGCAGACTTTCTGGCACCTGGAATAGTTTAACTCTAGCCCTGCAGTGCTGCACGATGCGAAAAATGCGCAAACACGCGTTTTTAAGCCAGAAAGTTGAAAGGGATAGAAATCAGCCCAAAAAGGCTAATAAAATTACAATTTCAGAGCTGGAAACCATTCCTCTACTGTTAGATAGGCAGTATAATGCTCACCACTCCCACTGGTAAGCAGTAGGACCTCCCTCTACCACAGCAAGGTCTGGTACCTCTGAACACAGAAAATAAAGTCCTGAAACCAGCAAAGCCTGGGATCTGGACTATACTGGCTAGGAAAGGAGGTAAATGAGCAAACAAGATAGTATTTTTTTTTGTTAAAATAGGCTAAACAATGTAATAATACAGTAAATAAACACAGAAAAGGCTAACACACTTGTGTGTGTAGCCCTAAACAGAAAATGCAATTAAAACTCTACAAAATTAGCAATTTAAAACTTTTTTTAAATGAAGCAAGGTAAATGCACAACTGAAAAACAATTTAAGAGGCAGTAATGCAGTAGAATAAGTAGCTAGTCTACATATACAGAGAAGTCTATATATACAGAAAAGCAGCTAAAACACATTAACACAATTCAGATGCAGTGAAATATAGAGCACTTGAGTTGTAGCAGTTGTGATGCCCATGCCCTGGCCCAGCAATCAAGGAGCCTCAATCCTCACCACTAACACCAGTGAGGGGTGTCTCATATAGGAGGAAAGGATAACAAATACACACAGTAAAGTGCAATTTCCCTTAAGAACACACAGAGATCACAGTCAGTCCGGGACTGGTTGCTCCCTTGCTCTCCAGGTCCCCAATAAGACCCCCACTGGCACAGCTATAGGTTCCAGATCTCAGCCTAGTGGGCAAGCTAAAACATCCAGCACCCTCTCTGTCCAACCAGTGCTTCATGTCCCTGCCCAAGTAGCTGACACACACACACACACACACACACACACACACACACACACACACACACACACACACACACACACACTTTGAGAAGAATTTATACAACCACACAGACTGTGGAAAGCTGGCACAGGTTCTCCAACTGTGCCTTTTTTTTCCCAGACTATACGGTAGTACCAGCTGCCACCACCCAATTATTACTGTGCAATATTATTATCCAATTGGTAGTATAGCCCAGGGCTAAAGCTATTGAAGCGGCTTTGTACAATTTTACCAAAGGCATGCAAGTTCTCTAAAGAGCTTAAATTTATCTCTACAAAAACAGCCACAGTTGAAAGGGTTTTAAAAATATTTAATAACAAATAGTCAAAACACAAGGCAATACTTTTTACTACACAGTGCTAGTCAATAGTTCAGAGATCACAGAGAAATACTTAAAATAATTCAGTAGTACAGTTTTGACACCACAGAAAAACACTTAGAAAAAGCTAGAGACTAGAAAGATTAGACTAAGAGAAAACACAAGTCTAAGATACTTACATCAAGAGCAAGACAGTGCTGATGAGTTGGATGGTCAAGACAGAAATGCTTAATGCTCTCTGACTTTCTCTGTTTTTAAAATCACATTCCTGGTTCACATTACATCATTCTTCACACTTCCTTGGGGTCCCAGGCTAACAGGCTACATTCTTTAGTAAGCTCACACTAGGTCAGGAAGCAAAGCCATTAAGGATATTTATGCATGCAAATTCTGGCCATTAACTCTGGCCTTAAAACAATAGCAAGAATTCCTTCATCTAGACCAGTCAGAGCCATGTTTACATCAAATGGTCACAACATGCTTTACTTGGTCAGCAGAGTGCACTGTTGTTACATTTTTTTCAGTTCCACATGTAACACTATTTTTACCATTTAAGACACAAGCCTGTGGCTTACATTAATATTTACATATGACAAATAATTCTATCTGGCTAGGCTGGCAGCCTTCACCTAGCTTCACAGCAATATTAAGGCAAATACAGTTTTAATAAATGCACTAGAATATACTCTATATTTCCAAAATGTTTGAGAAGCACAGTCAGAACACAAGGAGATTCAGGCATTCTTTTTTTAAGAAAGGGAAAAAGGAGGAGCAGAAGGAAAGAAACTAAGTGGATTGGCCTTCTCAGATGTTCTCTCTGTATTAGGTAGAATGAGCTAATGACACCAGTATAACAGCAAGACACCAACAGGGAAGGAGGGTGGGAACAATACTAAGGCTACTATCCTACACTCTTTTAGACCGTAAACACTACAGAAATGTTTATCACAGCAGAAGAACAGCAGTGAGTCACAAAATGAAAGTTTTTAAACAGATAAAGGAGCAAGGAGACTCTACCAAATGTTTTTAACTGCAAACAAATCAGTTATATGATACACTCCTTGGCTGGAAATCAGAACAAACAAATAGGTGCTTAACAAGTCCAGAAAATTTCCTGTTAATACCCTTCACACAGTGAAACTAGCTATAAAGATTTACAAACAGTGTGACAGTAAAAAAACATTTCTCAGGCCCTGTAAGGCAGACAATTTTAGTTTAACCATGCAGATTAGTTAATATAAATAAAATACAGTAAACAGTATGCAGCAGACAATAAAAAGTGCTATATATAAATTGCTATAAGCAATAACCAGTATAAATAAGTAAAAAAAGGATACTTATTGTTATATATCTCAGATCAGAGTTGTAGTCCATGCCCCTCCTCCACTCAGCTCAGTGTGTATAGACAGAAATCCTCTCAAAGTTAGGGCTTAAATACCAGAAGATACAACCTTAGACAACTTTTTTTAAAAAAAGCTCAAAAAAAAAAAAAAAACAATGAGTGCTTACTCCAAGCCCTAGACCACCCAATCCCCACTAGCCAGCAGCCAATCAACACAATCCTGCCACGATGGAAAAGAAAGGCTTCTGCTAATTCAAGATGGCCGTTTCATGTGCTCAGAACAATCACTGCAAAAACAAACAGGCCCAGAGACAGCAAATCTGAACTGGGACAATACTAAGGCTACTAGCCTATAGTCTTTTAGACAGTAAACACTACAAAAATGTTTATCACAGCAGAAGAACAGCAGTGAGTCACAAACTGAACATTTTTAAATAGATAAAGGAGCAAGGAGACTCTACAGAATGTTTTTCACTGCAAACAAATCAAAATGTGATACACTCCTTGGCTGGAAATCAGAACAAACAAATAGGTGCTTAACAAGTACAGAAAATTTCCCATTAATACACACAGGGAAACTAGCTATAAAGCTTAACAAACAGTGTGACTGTAAAAAAATTATTTCTCAGGCCCTGTAAGGCAGACAGTTTTAGTTTAACCATGCAGATTAGTTAATAGCAATAACATACAGTAAAAAGTATACTGTATTTATTAATATCCCTGTCCTTACAGCTGTCGTATAGGATAACCCTGCAGCACTCTACTGTATATGTTACTTTACCTGTCTCTACAGCTGTAGTGTAGGATAACTATGCAGCACTCTACTCTATGTACTACTATCCCTGTCCCTACAGCTGTAGTATAGGATAAACCCACAGCACTCTACTGTATGTACTACTATCCCTGTCCCTACAGCATTAGTGTAGGATAATCCCGCAGCCCTCTACTGCACATATTACTACCCTCTCCAACCAACTGTAGTGTAGGATAACGCTGCAGCACTCTACTGTATGTATTACTATACCTGTCCCTACAGTTGAAGTGTATGATAACCCCACAGAACTCTACTGCATGCATTACTATCCCTGCCCTACAGCTGAAGTGTAGGATAACCCTGCAGCACTTTACTGCATGTATTACTATCCCTCTCACGCAGGATAACCCGACTGCACTCTACTGCATGTAATACTATCCCTCTCCCTACAGCTCTACTGAGGATAACCCCACTGCACTCTACTGCACATATTACTATACCTGTTCCTACAGCTCTAGTATAGGGTAACCCCACAGCATTCTACTGCATGTATTAGTATAGCTGTCCCTACTGCTGTAGTGTAGAATAACTCTGCAGTACTCTACTGTATGCATTACAATACCTGTCCCTAGAACTGTAGTGTAGGATAACCCCACAGCACTATACTGTATGTATTAGTATACCTGTCCCTACAGCTGTAGTATATATAACCCCAAGCCTGCTGCATGTATTACGATACCTGTCCCTACAGCTATAGTGCAGGATAAACCCACAGTACTCTACTGTATGTACTACTATACCTGTCCCTACAGCTGTAGTGTAGGATAACCCCACAGGACTGTACTGCATGTATTAATATACCTGCCCCTACAGCTGTAGTATAGGATAACCTTGCAGCACTCTATTGTATATATTACTATCCTTGTCCCTATAGCTGTAGTGTAAGAAAACCCACCTGCACTGTATCGCATGTATTACTATCCCTCTCCCTACAGCTGTAGTATAGGATAAACCCACAGCACTCTACTGTATGTACTTCTATCCCTGTCCCAAAAGCTGTTGTATAGGATAACACTACAGCACTCTACTGTATGCTATACTATCCCTGTCCATACAGCTGTAGTGTAGGATACCCCCACAGCACTCTGCTGAATGTATTAGTATACCTGTCCCTACAGCTGTGATATAGGATAACCCCCCAGCACTCTACTGTATGAATTACTATACCTACAATACAGCTGTAGTATAGGATAACCCCGTCGCTCTCTACTGTGTGCATTACTATACTTGTCCTTACAGCTGTAGTGTAGCATAACCCCGCAGCACTCTACTACATGTATTACTATACCTGTCCCTACAGCTGTAGTGCAGGATAACTATGCAGCACTCTACTGTATATATTACTATCCCTATCCCTACAGCTATAGTGTAGAATAACCCCACAGCCCTCTACTGCACGTATTACTACCCTGTCCCAACAGCTGTAGTGTAGGATAACCACGCAGCACTCTACTGTATGTATTACTATACCTGTCCCTACAGCTGAAGTGTAGGATAACCCCGCAGCACTCTACTGCATGTATTACGATCACAGTCCCTACAGCTGTAGTATAGGGTAAACCCGCAGCACTCTACTGAATGTATTGCTATCTCTGTCCCTACAGCTGTAGTGTAGGATAACGCACAGCAGTCTACTGTATGTATTACTATACCTGTCTCTACAGCTGTAGTATAGGATAACGCACAGCACCCTACAGTATACATTACTATACCTGTCCCAAGAGATGTAGTATGGGATAACCTTGCAGCACTCTACTGTATGTATTACTATCCCTGTTCCTACAGCTGTAGTGTAGGATAACCCCACACCACTCTGTCTTTCTTTCGGCTTTTCCCAGTTAGGGGTCGCCACAGCGGAACTCCAGTCCGCTAATGATTGGCAGTAGATTTTTACGTGCTGGCTTGTCGAGCCTAACGCACAACCTTCAACGAATGAACGCCCATTCACGCATGTCGACACACAGAAGACACTCTAACTGAGAATCGAACGTGCAACATCCAACTGTGAGGCGACAACGCTCCCTACAGCTGTAGCATAGGATAACCCCACAGCACTCCATTGCATGTATTACCATCCCTGTCCTTACAGCTGCAGTGTAGGATAACCCCACAGGACTCAATTGTATGCATTACTATCGATGTCCCTATAGCTGTGGTATAGGATAACCCCACAGTACTTTACTGTATGTATTACTATCCTTGTCTTTACAGCTGTAGTGTAGGATAACCCCACAGCACTCTACTGTATGTATTACTATACTTGTCCCTACAGCTGTAGTATACGATAACTCTGCAGCACTCTACTGCATGAATTACTATACCAGTCTCTACAGTGGTTGTGTAGGATAACCCCACAGCACTCGACTATATGTATTACTATACCTGTCTCTATAGCTGTAGTACAGGGTTACCCCACATCATTCTACTGCATGTACTACTATAGCTGCCTCTACAGCTGTAGTATAGGATGACACCACAGCACAATACCTGTCCCTAGAGCTGCAGTGTAGCATAACCCTGCAGCACTCTACTGTATGTATTACAATCCCTGTCCCTATAGCCGTACTGTAGAACGCCCCCTGAACTATATTGCATGTATTACTATAGCAATAACCCACACCTGGGTGTGGGTAATGCTGGATTTACCCATGGTTGGTGTGGTTTGGTCATGAGGACGAAGCCTGAGTGGCCAAACAAAGCCAACCGTGGGTAAATCCAGCATTACCCACACCCAGAAGTGGGTTATTGCTATTATACAATGACATTATTTAAGAATAAAAATAATTACTTTACTTAAATAATGGCATTGTATAATGCCTCCTTGCTGCCCTTCCGCAGCTGTCTGGTATTCTGCGGCAGTTGTGATGTACTGCGCATGCCTACGCAGTACATCAGAGCTGTGGGCAAAAGCAATGGAGAAAGCAAGATCTCCGTTGCTTTTACAAACTGTTTCGCTATGTTAAATGGGTTTAACATAGTGAGACAGCTTTAAAAAAAAGCAACGGAGAATCTCCGTTGCTTTTTTTAAAGCTGTCTCGCTATGTTAAACTCATTTAACATAGCGAGATAGTGTTGCTGTAAGAGTTATAGTAATGGAAAAAGTCTGGGCGACCGGACCTTTTTCCATTACTATAACTCGGATTTACAACGTGCATGCTGACCAATCAGTGTGCACGTTTTTGAATATTAATGGGGGGTCGTTGTATAATATCCGTGTCCCGACAGTTGCAGTATAGGATAAACCCACAGCACTCTACTGCATGTATTATTATCCCAGTCCCAACAGCTGTAGTACACGATAAGCCGCAGCACTCTATTATGGTTCATAGGTTCATAGGTTGATAAAAGGCTATCTGCCCTAGGGCATTTACAAGCCTAGCCAGAGTGTGTTTGGCTTTCGCCACCCTTTTTAGATTAGTTGACTGTGCCTCTGTATAGTAGGTCACAGAAGATAGCCCATTTAAGGTTAGTTTACCGAGCCTCTGTCTAGTAGTGACACAGAAGAGATCCCAGGGGTAAATTTACGATCTCCCATCCAAATGTCAAGATTCTTCTTGAAGAGGGTCATTGAGGGGCTCTGTCTAACATGGATTGGGATTTTGTTCCAGAGTGAGGGGAGCCTCTGGGATATGAATCTGTCCCTCTAGCATGTTCTATTTATTTCTGTGCTGAGGTTTAAGTCACTGGAGCATGTAGCTCTGATGGATTTGGATTTCTTGAGGTGGTGCATGTCCATTAATTCTGGGTTGGACATGGCTTTATACGTCAGGCACAGATCGCCTCTGAGTAAGTGGTAAGCAACTGAGTAGAGCTGGAGTTTCTTTAGCCTAACTGCGTAGGGCATCTGTTTGAGTCCCTTGATCCTCTTGGTGAGGTACTTTTGGGGTCTTTCTAGTTGTAGCAGGTGTCGAGTAACGTACATCCCAAATGGGGCATTGTATTCAATTATGGGCCTGATGAGTGATGTGTAGAGGGGCACAATGACCTCTCTTGATCTAGATGTGAACCCCTTCATGATAAGGTGGGCTATATAGAATGTCTTTCTAACCACTTTGGCAATGTGATTGTCAAAGGAGAGATTGCAATCTACTTGGGTCCCCAAATCCCTAATTACTTCTTCCGTACTTAATGGATTGCCACCTATGTTGTAATTTGTGGGCACTTTGTTTTTCCCAAAGGGGATGACTATGCACTTTTTGGCATTTAGCTTTAGGCCATGGCTCTGGCACCAGTTATCTGTCTCTGTGAGACCTTTTGGAGGATGCTTGTGTCGGCGAGTCGATTATGGCCCCCAGTTTGCAGTCATCTGCAAACTTTGTCAGCCATAGTCCTCCTGTGTTAGCCTGTACCTCAGAGAAATATATACTGAACAAGAGAGGTCCCAGGACTGAGCCTTGTGGGACGCCACTTGTAACTAGTTTAGAGTCTGACATGGCACCTGCAATTCTGACCATGTGGGTTCTATCCCTAAGCCAGTTTGCAACCCATCTTGTGACATAGGGGTTGATATTTAAGCTGGTGAGCTTATTTATGATGCCCAAGTGGGGTATTGTGTTGAAGGCTTTTGCAAGGTCAAGGTAGGCTGTGTGGACTACCTTCCCTTCGTCTATGGCCTTGGTGACTGTTTCAAAGAAATTGACCAGGCTTAAGAGGCAAGATCTGCCCTTAACAAAGCCGAATTGGGTAGGATCCAGTGTTTGGAGGTTCCCAATGTCTTTGTTTATGAGTTCCATGATGATACGCTCCATAGATTTGCAGACCAGGCTAGTTAGGCTTATAGGGCGATAGTTTCCGGGGTCCGTTGTGGCACCACCTTTATGGAGTGGGACCACTGTTGCAAGGCCGAGACTGAACATTGATTTTAAGTGAGGGTTCAGTTCTTCTTGGAGCTCATGTAAAACGCAGCCCGGGACACCGTCCGGTCCCATTGATGCTGTGTTTTTTGCTTTGGAGAGGGTGGCTCTCACCTGTGCATCTGTGATGTCAGGGAGGCTACACTCTGTTGGGATAACCATTTGCTCATTTGGGGTGGGGGTGGGGGGGGGGTTTGCAGTGAACCTGTCTGCCAGGATGTTGGCAATGTCTGTGGGTTCAGTGTATTTTTTTTTCATTTTGCACTAACTCAGAGCATATCTGGGAGTTTCCACCCAGGTTTCTGACATAACTAAAGAAGGCCTTGTGTTTATCTTTAGCGTCTTGTGCAATTTTTCTTTCGAAGCTAGCCTTAGATGATTTTATGAGGTATCTTAGTTTCTTGCTAGTACTGATCAAAGTTGCCTTCCCTTTCAGGGATTTTGCTCTATCATGTAGTAGCTTCCTCCTTCTGTTGTACAGCTTATTTATGGCTGGGGTCCACCAGACAGGTCTCCTGCCTTTGGAGGAGTGTGTCTTGGTATTATTTGGGATAGCACGATCCATGCATTCCTGTAGGTATCCATAGAATGCGTTTGTAAAGGATTCTGCGGTTTGGGCCGTATTTTCCACTGGCCCTGGGGCTTTGAAGGATTCCACCTCAGTTTTGAGAAGTGGGAAGTTTGCTTTTGAGAAGTTTTTGACCATGGTTTCCTTTGCTGGGGGTGGGGACGGGTTATGGATGTCCATAGTGATTAATTTATGGTCAGATCTTACCAATGAGGGGTATACCTCTGGTATGGAACATAGAGTCCCCATGTTGGTGATGATCAGGTCCAATATGTTTTCCCCTCTTGTGGGAGTGGTGTCCAGTTGTTCCATAGCATTTGAGTTTATAAATTCTAGGAACCGTTGGGCTAGGGTGTTGGGGCTTGAGTAGTGCTCCCAGTCTATGTTTGGGTAGTTAAAGTCACCCAATATAATGGTGTTTGGAGAGACCTTCATATTCTCCAGTCTCTTCAGGAAAGCCGAGTAGGGTTCCTGAGTTTGGGAGGGTGGTCTGTAGCAGGCTACAAACTGGAAGGCAGTTTTACCCACTGTTAGTTGCACATGGATGGTCTCAGATGCTTCGTGCAGTGCCACTAGCCTGGAGGTATGGGTATGTTTGATGAATATGTATACTCCCCCTCCTCTTGTGGTTCGGTCCACATTTTGGGGCCGAAAAGCATGGTATGAGGTATAGCCAGGTAGTGCTAGGGTGCTCTCGGGAGCCTTGAACCAAGTTTCTGTTACTGTACAGATATCGATATTCTCCATACTGAGGAGAGCCTCGAGTGCGTGCATCTTGAGGTTTAGACTTCTGGCGTTGAGCAGCATTACCCTTAGTTTCTTTTTCCTTGTGTTGTCTAAGGAGGTGGGTTTGTCTTTTGAGCCTTGCCTAAAAAAGGCACTATGGGGGTGGCAAGAGCCTTGGCCAGTATTTGAAAACCCAGGGGTGACAGGTGCAAGCCGTCCCTAGCGAAGCAACGTGGCTTGTCAAGCATATCATCCCAGGCTGACAGACACTGGATCCCCTTTGAGTGACACCAATACTTTAGCCAGTTGTTGAAATTGATCATTTTGTCTTTATACTGTGGTATCATTCTTGGTGAGGGTAAGATGCTACTCAAGGTCAGGGTCATACCGGCCTGGGCCACATGATCAGAGAGCTCCTCTATGTCTCTTTTCATGTAATCCAGGGAGGTACGTCTCAGGTCATTCACACCAGCATGGACAATGACGGAGTCATATTTGTACTTGCTTTGGAGGGACCTGAGTGCTTGTGTTATGTGGCAGATCCTGGCACCCCGACAGGCAGCTTACAGTGACCTCCTCCTTGTTCAGCCTGGTGAGAGGGACTTCAGTGTGTCTGACAATAGAGTCACCTATTACAAGTGTATTAGGTGTGTTGTTTAGCCTTAAGGGCTGTGACTGTGTGGCACACTGACTTTGTGAACTATGTGATACCTGGGTATTGTTGTGGGGTAGCGGTTGCTTGGATGTCTGCTTTGGAGGTCTCTGTTGCTTGGGTAGATTTTTATTTAGAGCCTCCGAGTATGTTTTTGTGTGTTTATGTGTTTATGTGTTTATGTGTTTGGTTTGCTGTTGCGATATGTCTATGTGAGACTGGATTTGTGGTGTGTGTGATTACCTTCTCCTCCAGACTGACCGTGCCAGTACTGTGTTGAGAGAGCTCAGCCTCCAGTTTGGCTATATAGTTGCATCTCTCACATATATTTGAGCTTGTTGGGAAGAGGAGATGGTGGTCTGTGTACATAAGGCAGTTGTAACATTGCCTCAAGATTCCCATATTCACCAGCTGGACTGGAGAGTAAACCTGAAACTGACTTTTGGACATGCCAGAATAGTATAAGGAATTACTTTTTGACTTGATCAAAAAGGACCAATAGGGAGCCAAGTACTTAAAGGGAGTATAAGAGGGTGTAGTGCTTTAGTTTATTAGTGCTTACTTACAAGACACTTATCCTAGCTACTGCTGGGTTTTAGAAGGAAAATAGAGTTCTTACTTTGAGATTTGGAAGAGTTCTAAGGGAAAAAGTGAAGAGCAGACTTTGTGGAGCCGGGAATAGTTTAAACCTGATTAAGCGGCGCTGCCCAATGCTGTGCTATGCGGAAAAGAGGGTTTTAAGAGAGGGGGATCAAGGAGTTTGGAATTGACCCAAAATGGTCAATAAAACTACAGTTTCTAGGCAGTAACCACTCCCACAGGGGCAGGCAGGCTGTTCAGTGTTTACCACTGCCACTGATGAACACAGAGACTTCCCTTTAGCCCAAGCAAGCAATGGCCTAAACTTACAAACAGTTTCAGAACAGCAAATCTGTAACTGAACTTTTTTTTTTTAATTTCAGAAAGTGGGGAAAAAAGCAAGATTTTTTTTTTTGTTTTGTTTTGTTTAAAGATAGCAGGGATACACAAGTAGCAACAAGTTAGAACAGTGCAATAAATGACCCCACGCTTGAGTGCTAGGCCAGAGACAGTTAAATGCAAGTTTTAAGAAAAAAACGATTTTAAAATAAGTGCAACACGGGGAAATGCAGTAAACAGGCTCTAGATTTTATTTTATTTTTTTATTTTATTTTACATTTGTTAACCGGGGGTGTCTGACTGAGCTGAAAAGGCCCTTTTTCAGCAGAGGCCTGGGGAGAAAAGCTCCACAAAGAAAAATTACAGACACATTTAGTTATTTAGACATAATCAGTATACACACAAATTACAAGAGACATGTTTTTACAGTGGTATGCGGCACAAACAAACAGTTACAGTGGAGAGAACAATCAAAAAAGATATTAATTTTAAAAATAAAGGTAAGTAATAGATTTGTGGTGTACAGCTGAACTTTGGAATGTAGGTTGAATACATACATAGTACACAGGTACAGTACATACATTGTAGATTAGCCAGTGTTTGTGAGTAGGATTGAAAAACTATTATAAATTGCTCTAGATTTAGTATGCATATGTTATCCGCTTTCACTAGCCTGGGGAGCAATCATGGCACTGCCAACTTTGCTTGAGATGTTGCCTGATGAGATCTTTAAAGGAGGCTTTGGATGATGTGTTTTGAATGCTAGTAGGGACAGAGTTCCATTTTTTAGCCACCGAACTACTATATAGTGCATCTCCAAAGCTATTGTAGCTGTTGGTGACTTCTAGTAGTAGTTTGCTTGATGATCTAAGAGGCCTTTTGGCTGAGTGATGTTGTACTAGGTTTTGAGGGCAGGACACTTATTGGGGAGGTAATAGATAGAATGACAGAGGCAGAGCTGATTGTAGGTTAGGAGGTTGGGCAGTTCAAGCCAATGGAGCTGTCTCAAAGCAGTACAGTGATGAGTTCTATATGAGCAATTTGCAGCAAAGCGGGCAATTCTGTTATAGCAAGCTTCCATTTTGCTTAGTTCAGTTTTGTTGAGATTAGTCAGAATGGGAGATGCATAGAGTAGGGTGGATAGAAGTTGGTAGCGAGCAATGGCTGATCTTGTGTTGTTGGTAAGAAATGGTTTGATACGGTAGAGTGACCCCAGTTTGGCATGTACTTTTAATAGTTAAGTTCAGATGACTATCAAATTTTAGGTGGGAGTCTATGGTTATTCCCAATAGCTTAGCCTGTGCCACTGGAGCAATTGGAGTAGCATTTGTGGAGTAGATAGTGAATTGACTGTTAGTGTTTTGTTAGAACTGGTTATAATCATAAGCTGAGTTTTCTTTGGATTGAGGATAAGTTGGGCTTTGGTAAGGTAGTTTTCAACGTCAGAGAATGCTAGTTGAGTTGTTTGCAGGAGGGTGGGAATGTTTTGTGCAGCACAGATTAAGGTAGTGTCATCTGCATACTGAATTATAGATGCATGCTGTGTGGAGGTGTGGAGGTCATTTGTGAAGACTGTGAATAGTAGTGGTCCTAAGATAGAACCCTGTGGGTCTCCTATAGTTATGGGCAGCTGAGGAGAGAGAGAATTTTCCCATTTCACAGCTTGGTACCTGTCAGTTAAGTAGCTTTGGAACCAGGTAAGAGTGGAATTAGATAGATGATATTGGTTTAGTTTGTTTAGCAGGATTTGGTGTGAGACTGTGTCAAATGCTTTGGACATATCCAAAAAAGAGTTGACACTTGCAGGCCTTCATTTTGAGACGGTTTACTGTGTCTGTGAAGCAGAGGAGAGCTGTAGTGGTACTATGGGCAGGTCTGAAACCATGCTGAGTAGGTGACAGGATGTTGCAGTCTAGGAGATAGTTTAGCATCTGGGTATGGATGCATTTTTCTAGGATTTTGGCCAGGGGGGAGAGTAAAGCAATGGGTCTGTAGTTATTAAGTTCAGTGGAGGTCCCGCCTTTATGTATGGGTGTAACATAGGATATTTTCCAGAGTTTGGGCACATAGTTTTCAACAATTGATCTGTTTATGAGAGTGGAGACTGGGATAGCAATAGCATCTGCTGTAAGTTTCAAGAAATAGCTGGGGAGTAGGTCGGCTGCTGTTGATGAGGTTTTCAGTTCGGAGAGCATGCTTTTGATTGAAGTGGTGGAAACTGTTTTGAGGGAAAAGCTTGTATTTGTGTTATTTGTGTTGGGGGGGATAGTGAAAAAGGAACTGTCCTGTGATACTAAGGATAGAATTGAGTTCACAAAGTGGGAGTTGAATTGTGTTTCGATGGGAACTTTAGTGTCAGGGGTGGTTGGTTTGGGGGTAGCCTTTTGGGTGGATTTTAGTAGCTGGTTTACATTTTGCCAAAATTTTTGCGGGTTGTGTTGGTATTTAGTTTGTAATGTTGTATAGTAGGATTTTTGTCCAGCCTAATGCATTTTTTGCATGGTTGCAGTTCTTGGTATTTAGTTAGGCTTTGTGTTTCTTTGTTTTTTTGATAGTAACACCAGGCAGTGTCTCTGGACTTGAGGATTTGTTTGGTTTCTTTACTGAGCCAGGGGTTTGTAGAGGTTCTAACCTTGATTTTGCACAATGGAGCGACAGTGTCTAGGTGGTGTAGAAATGTTTTGTTGAAATATGCTACAGCCTGGTCAAGTGGGAGGGTTTTTAGGGGGGTCCAGTCACAGTTACACAGTAAAGTGTTGAGGACCTCAGGAGAGAATTTTTGTGTTTCTAGTGGATATATAGTTAGTGGTTTTGCATATGCTTGTTCTACTACGTATAAAGTATATTATGTTGTGGTCACTTAAGGTGTCTGGGAGACTGCCTGTGTGAGGGTACAATGTGGGGTTGCTAGTTAGAACCCAGTCAAGGATGGATTCCCTTTTAGATTTTTTATTACACCTAGTTGGAATTTGGACTAGCTGCTGGTAGCCATGGAGATTTATTAGATTACTTGGTGGTTCTGATATACAGGTGAACCAATCTAGGTTGAAGTCCCCAGAATAAGGGTTTCTTGTGAGTATGTGGAAGAACACCAGGATAAGAAGTCTTCAAGGCTAGCAGGTGTATTACCAGGTGGAATATAGATCACAATTGTGGTGATGACCTTGTTAGGGTGAAGTTGAAGTTGTGAGATAAGTATGTCCCAATTATTGGGGGAGGGGTAGGAGTTTGGTAATTGACGGACAGTTAAGTTGGACTTGTAGAGTAAGGCAGTTCCACCCCCTTTACGAAGTGGTCTGTCTTGTCTAATGATATTGTAGCCAGTAGGAAGAGCTTCTGAGTTAGCTATGTTTTTATTTAGCCAGGTTTCTGTTAAAGCAACTATGTCTGGGGAGTAGTGTGCTATTGTGGCCTGGAGTTCAGGTATTTTATTTTTGATACTTCTAATATTAATATTTAGCATTAAAAGATGGTTGGTTTTGCTGCTGTTGTTGATTTGCCCAGGGATGAAGAAAGTGGGGGTGTTATGTTCGACATTTGTGTTTGAGCAGTTTGTGTTGGACAGGATGGATTTGGGCCTGGGTTGGGGTGGATATCCCCACTTATGGTGAGCCTGGAGTTAAAATGGTTATACAGATGTTGGAGTTTGGTGAGGAGTGTGAGAAAGTATTGTGTTTTTTTGGAGTAGGAATGTGTTTAGTTCTGAATTGGTCCGTTATGTAGTTCTTGAATAAGTGTGGGCAGATATTATTATAATGTGTGGTGTCTGTGTATGAGAGTGCATAATGCAGTGTTGTGCTACTAAGTTTAGGGATATTGCTAGAGTGATAACTTGTGGTGTTGTAAAGAATTATGAGAAGACAGACTAGATTTAGTTGTGTGATAGTCATGGTTATAAAGTTTATGTTGTTTCTAGGTGGGGGTCTGAATAGGAATTATAGGGTTGCACTATATGTGGATGGGGAAGTAGTGTGGGTGATGCAAAAAATGCCTAGTGGGAATGAGAGTGATTGGGAGTATTTTGTGTGGAGCAAGTTGGTGTGGTTTAATGTGATATGACTTGAGGAGCTGTGATTGGTGGAGGTGATGTGAGGGTGAGCTGTGGGTGTGGCTATGATTACTATAAATTTAGAGGTAGTGGGGGCGGGAGGGAATAGGGGCAGGGCAGGGGAGCGGAGAGAGCCCGAGCGTTAGCGAGGGCGAACGGAGAGGGGCAGAGCCAGGGCCAACAAAGGCAAGAAAAAAAAGTATTACTTTACAAATCTGAACACTTTTAAAACAAATTCCTGAGGTCTAATGGCTTACCGGCTAGCAGAATGTAATTGCTGGAAGCACTTGTGTCCTGGTGGGAGACTAGAAATTTAAAGATGGCTCCATGCTCAGCAGGATTCTAATATAGACTTTGTATTGGGGGAGGGAGATAGCACAAGGGGTGTAAACCAGGTGGAATGCAAAGAAACCAGAGAGGCAATCAGTGGAAATCAGTGAAGGCCTCAGAGGGTAAGTAATAATTCAAACTACCTGTAAAGTGAAGGAGAGAAGAGACAGCAAAGTTTATTAAGGTTGGGAGTGTGTCTTCACATTGACTTGCTGATTAGTAATCAGTTTGTGCACAGATTAGAGTAGGGAAATACATTAGCAATGATAGAGATGCAAATAAGCAGGTGATCCTCCAAGTGATACAAACTAAGGCAGAAAGAACTGAGAGGGCTGCTTGATGGTTAATTTAATTTAGTCCCAGGGATGTGAATTAAATATATACTGTCTATTGGACAGTTAGGATTACTGTACTATCAGGGGGGGGGGCACAAGGCTACAACAGTCAGTTTTATTAGCAAGCTGAGAACTACTAAGAAATACTGCTAATGTAATAGCTTCACTCTCATAAAACATACAAGTAGAATGCCTGGGTGGACTGACCCTGCTCTTGAGGCTCAAAATGTATATCCTTGTTTAGTTTGCAATACTGATTCCTTCTTACACTGTATAGATGGAGTGGTAGCCGCAGACTGCAGATTTGCTTGAGTGTGCTCCTGCTCTTGAGGCTCAAAATGTATATCCTTGTTTAGTTTGCAATACTGATTCCTTCTTACACTGTATAGATGGAGTGGTAGCCGCAGACTGCAGATTTGCTTGAGTGTGCTCCTGCTCTTGAGGCTCAAAATGTATATTCTTGTTTAGTTTGCAATACTGATTCCTTCTTACACTGTATAGATGGAGTGGTAGCCGCAGACTGTAGATTTGCTTGAGTGTGCTCCTGCTCTTGAGGCTCAAAATGTATATCCTTGTTTAGTTTGCAATACTGATTCCTTCTTACACTGTATAGATGGAGTGGTCGCCGCAGACTGCAGATTTGCTTGAGTGTGCTCGGCTGGCAGAATGTAATTGCTGGAAGCACTTGTGTCCTGGTGGGAGACTAGAAATTTAAAGATGTGTTCTAAATACAGTTTCTAATACAGATATCAAGTTTAGCAAGCTGGAAAATGCCAAAAAGTAGGCGGCGATGCAGAAATCTTAACAAATAATCTGAAGAAAAATACTTAAAATCTCAAAAGTGGCTCCTTTCTTCTCTCAGCATTTTCTCCTCTTGGTGGGTGCTTCACTAACAGCCAACAAGTCTGAAATGATGCCAAAACCACGAGGCAAACAGGTTTTAAGAGAGGGGGATCAAGGAGTTTGGAATTGACCCAAAATGGCCAAAAAAACTACAGTTTCTAGGCAGTAACCTCTCCCACAGGGGCAGGCAGGCAGGCTGTTCAGTGTTTACCACTGCCACTGATGAACACAGAGACTTCCCTTTAGCCCAAGCAAGCAATGGCCTCCAAGAAACTTACAAACAGTTTCAGAACAGCAAATCTGTAACTGAACTTTTTTTTTAAATTTCAGAAAGTGGGAAAAAAGCAAGATTTTTTGTTTTTTTTTTTGTTTTGTTTAAAGATAGAGATACACAAGTAGCAATAAGTTAGAACAGTGCAATAAATGACCCCACACTTGAGTGCTAGGCCAGAGACAGGTAAAATGCAAGGTTATATGTATTACTATACCTCTTCCTACAGCTGTAGTATAGGGTAACCCCACAACACTCTGCTCTATGTATTACTATCTCTGTCCCTACAGGTATAGTATAGGATAACCCCACAACACTCTACTGTATGTATTACTATACCTCTTCCTACAGCTGTAGTATAGGGTAACCCCGCAGCACTCTACTATATGTATTACTATCCCTATCCCTACAGGTATAGTATAGGATAATCCCACAACACTCTACTGCATGTATGACTATACCTGTCTCCATAGCTGTAGTGCAGGGTAATCCCACAGCACTCTACAGCATGTATTAGCATCCCTGTCCCTACACCTGTAGTATAGGATAACCCCGCAGCACTCTACTGTATGTATTACTATCCTGTCCCTATAGCTGTAGTGTAGGATAACCCCACAGCACTCTACTGCATGTATTACTATACCTCTTCCTACAGCTGTAGTATAGGGTAACCCTGCAGCACGTTACTATATGTATTACTATCCCTGTCCCTACAGGTATAGTATAGGATAACTCCACAACACTCTACTGTATGTATTACTATAACTGTCCCTACAGCTGCCTGCAGCATTCTACTGCATGTATGACTATACTTGTCTCTATAGCTGTAGTGCAGGGTAATAACACAGCACTCTACTGCATGTATTAATATCCCTGTCCCTACACCTGTAGTATAGGATAATAACTTCACTCTACTGTATGTATTAATATCCCTGTCCCTGTAGCTGTAGTGCAGGATAACCCCACAGCACTCTCCTGCATGTATTGCTATACCTGTCCCTACAGGAGTGGGGTAGAATAACCGTGTAGCACTCTACTGTATGTATTACTATACCTGTCCCTAAAGCTGTAGTATAGGATAACACCGCACACTCTACTGCATGTATTACTATCCCTGTCCCTATAGCTGTAGTGCAGGATAACCCCACAGCACTCTCCTGCATGTATTGCTATCCCTGTCTCTACACCTGTAGTATAGGATAACCCCGCAGCTCTCTACTGTATGAATTACTGGACCTGTCCCTACAGCTGTAGTTTATGATAGCCCTGCAGCACTCTACTGTATGTATTTCTATATTTTTCCCGACAGCACAGCTGTCAGCTGTATATAGGATAAGTCACCAGTACTTTACTGTATTTATTACTATTCCATTCCCTACAGCTGTAGTGTAGGATACCCCGCAGCTCTCTACTGCATGTATTACTATACCTGTCCTTACAGCTTTAGTATAGGATAACCCCACAGCACTCTACTATATTTATTATTATACCTGTCCCTACAGCTGTAGTATAGGATAACCATGTAGCACTCTATTGCATATATTACTATACCTGTCCCTACAGCTGTAGTATAGGATAACACCGCAGCAATATACTGCATGTATTACTATACTTCTCCCTACAGCTGTAGTGTAACATAACCCCACAGCACTCTACTGGGTGTATTACTGTCTCTGTCCCTACAGTAGATGTTTGTGATAAGCCCACAGAACTCTACTGTATGTATTACTATCCCTGTCGCTCCAGCTGTAGTATAAGATAATCCCACAGCACTCTACTGCATGCATTACTATACTTTCCTTAAAGCTGTAGTATAGCATAACCCCACAGCACTCTAACATACGTATTATTATACCTGTCCCTACAGGTGTAGTGTAGGATAACCCCTTTGGGAGGGTGGCCTAATGGTTAAGGTGTTTGCCTTACAAACACAAGGTGCAGGGTTTGAGTCTCATAAGGGATAATTGGCTAGGCTTACAATGGCTCGCAAGGGCAGTTAGCTTAGTATTAACCTATGAACCCACAACACTCTACTTCATCTTTTACTATACCTGTCCCTACAGCTGTAGACCTGGTCATTACCAACATGGGAAACTGGTGTTCCACACCAGAGGTCAGTTCCTTGTTGGTCAGATCTGACCACAAGCTAATCAGCCTAGACATCCACATCCCACCCCCAATTAGGGAAACCATCGTAAAAAACTTCTCAAAAGCCAACTTTACACTTCTTAAGACAGAAGTGGCAAACTTCATGACACCCATGCAGATGGACAATAGAGGTATGACTGCCGAATCCTACACAAATGCACTTTATAAGCACTTACATGAGTGCATGGATCATGCTATCCCTAATAGAACCAAGATGTTATTCTTCAAAAAAAAGGAAGCCAATCTGGTGGTCCCCTGCCATAAACAAACTCTACAACAGAAGAAAGAAAATGTTGCAAAAAAAGAGTAAAATCCCATGACTGGAGGAACTCCCTGGTCAACCCCAGTAAGAAGCTGAGATCCCTCATAAAATCCTCCAAAGCTAGTTACGAAAACAAAATTGCCACGGACTCTAAAGACAACCACAAAGCATTCTATAGCTATGTCAAGAATCTAAATGGGAACACTCAGATCTGCTCTGAGTTACAGCATAATGGCACTAAATATACAGAACCAACTGATATTGCCAACATCCTAGCAGATAGGTTCAGTGCTAACTTTACCCCCTCTCACCCCCTAGAGGGCCCATCTCTATACCGGAAGAATACAAAGTTCCTATAATCATGGCTGCACAGGTAAAAAACACACTCTCCAAAGCCAAGAACACAGCATCCATGGGACCTGACAATATCCCAGGCTGTGTTCTACATGAACTACAGAATGAACTGGCACCCTACCTAAGTACCATGTTCAATCATAGCCTCACCTCAGGCTTTGTACCCACTGAATGGCGCACCGCGACAGTTATCCCACTCCACAAAGGGGGAGCCACAATGGACCCCGGGAACTACCGCCCCATTAGCCTGACGAGCCTGGTCTGCAAGGCCATGGAATGTATCATCGTGGAACTCATAAACAAAGACATTGGTAATCTCCAAACTCTGGACCCTGCTCAGTTTGGATTTGTAAAAGGCAGATCATGTCTCCTAAACCTGAATGACTTCTTTGAAGCAGTCACTAAAGCTATAGATGAGGGTAAAATGGTTCACACAGCTTATCTAGATCTCGCCAAGGCTTTTAACACCATCCCCCACTCTGAAATTATAGATAAGCTCACTAAACTAGGTATAAATCCCTATGTCACAAGATGGGATGCCAACTGGCTCATGGAGAGAACCCACACTGTGAAAGTAGCGGATTCAAAATCCGACATCAGACCAGTGACAAGTGGAGTACCACAGGGTTCAGTCCTGGGTCCTCTCCTGTTTGGTATCTACTTCTCTGAAGTGCAGGCCAACACAGAAGGTCTTTGGCTAACAAAGTTTGCAGATGACTGCAAACTAGGAGCCATAATTGAAACTCCTCACGATGTGGACAAACTACAAAACGGCCTCACTGAGACAGATACCTGGTGTCAAAGCCATGGCCTGAAGCTCAATGCCAAAAAGTGTATTGTCATCCCCTTTGGTAAAAACTCTGTACCCATGAACTACCACATAGCTGGCAGTCTACTTAATGCCGAAAATGTGATGAGACCTTGGGACACAGGTGGACAGTAGTCTCTCCTTTGATAATCACATCGCCACAGTGGTCAGGAAATCCTTCTACGTGGCTCATCTAATCACAAAAGGATTCTCATCCAGAAAAAAAGAGGTAATTGTTCCCCTCTACTCATCACTCATTAGACCCATTATAGAGTACAACGCCCCTTTTGGTATGTACCTCACAAGACATCTGCAACAACTGGAAAGACCACAGAAATACCTCACAAAGGATTACTGGCCTATGCAGACAGTCTCAAAAAACTACAGCTTTACTCCATCACATATCGCCTACTCAGGGGCGATCTCTGCCTAACATACAAAGCTATGTCAAACCCAGAGCTGTTGGACATGCTCCACTTAAAGAAATCCCAATCCCTCCGAGCTACACGCTCTAGGGACCTTAACCTTGTCACCACAATAAACAGAACATGCTGGAGGGATAGATTTTTGTCCCAGAGACTTCCCATACTCTGGAGCAGACTACATATCTATGTCAAACAGAACTCCTCATTAGCACTCTTCAAGAAAAATCTTGATGATTGGATGGGAAATGGGAAATTCACCCCGGGGATCACTTCTGTGGCTCTGCTTGACAGGGGCACAGGAAAATAATGTTCTTGGGTGGCGAAAGCCAGGGTACATTTTTTGGCTAGGCTTGTATGGGCCCTAGGGCTGATAGCCTAGTACCTACCTATGAACCTAGTATAGGATAACCCCAGAGTATTCCACTGCATGTATTACTATAGCTGTCCCTTCAGCTGTAATATAGGATAACTCTGCAGCATTCTACTGTATGTATTACTATCCCTGCCCCTAAAGCTGTAGTGCAGTATAACACTGCAGCACTCAACTGTATGTATTACTATACCTGTACCTACAGCTGTAGTGTAGGATAACCCCACAGCTCTTACTGTATGTATTACTATCCCTGTCTCTACAGCTGTAATATAGGGTAACCCCGCAGCACTTTACTGTATGTATTACTATACCTATCCCTACAGCTGTAGTAGAGGGTAACTTCACAGCACTCTACTGTATTACTATCCCTGTCCCTATAGCTGTACTGTTGAACCCCCCCCTGCACTCTATTGCATGTATTACTATACCTGTCCCTACAGTTGTAGTATAGGATAAACCCACAGCACTCCACTATATGTATTACTATCCCTGTCCCTATAGGTGTAGTATAGGATAACTCCAAAATACTCTACTGCATGTATTATTATCCCAGTCCCAACAGCTGTAGTACAGGATAAGCCCGCAGCACTCTATTATATGTATTACTATACTTCTTCCTACAGCTGTAGTATAGGGTAACCCCACAGCACTCTACTATATGTATTACTATCCCTGTCCCTACAGGTATAGTATAGGATAACCCCACAACACTCTACTGTACGTATTACTATACCTGTCCCTACAGCTGTAGTATAGGATAATCCTGCAGCACTCCACTGCATGTATGACTATACCTGTCTCTATAGCTGTAGTGAAGGGTAATCCCATAGCACTCTACAGCAGTATGTATTAGTATCCCTGTCCCTACACCTGTAGTATAGGAAAACCCTGCAGCACTCTACTGTATGTATTAGTATATCTGTCCCTACTGCTATATTGTAGGAAAACCCCCCAGAATTTATCCCTGTCCCTACAGCTGTGGTGTAGGATATCCCCGCATCACTCTACTGTATGTATTACTATCCCTGTTCCTACAACTGTAGTATACAATAATCCCACAGCACTCTACTGTATGTATAACTATACTGTTCCTACAGCTGTAGTATAGGATAACCCCACAGCATTCTACTGCATACATTACTATACCTGTCCCTTCGGCAGTGGGGTAGAATAACCGCGTAGCACTCTACTGTATGTATTACTATACCTGTCCCTAAAGCTGTAGTATAGTATAACACCGGTCACTCTACTGTATGTATTACTATCCCTGTCCCTATAGCTGTAGTGCAGGATAACCCCACAGCACTCTCCTGCATGTATTACTATCCCTGTCCCTACACCTGTAGTATAAGATAAACCCGCAGCTCTCTACTGTATGAATTACTGGACCTGTCCCTACAGCTGTAGTTTATGATAGCCCTGCAGCACTCTACTGTATGTATTTCTATATTTTTCCCGACAGCTGTCAGCTGTATATAGGATAAGTCACCAGTACTTTACTGTATTTATTACTATTCCATTCCCTACAGCTGTAGTGTAGGATACCCCGCAGCTCTCTACTGCATGTATTACTATACCTGTCCTTACAGCTTTAGTATAGGATAACCCCACAGCACTCTACTATATTTATTATTATACCTGTCCCTACAGCTGTAGTATAGGATAACCACGTAGAACTCTATTGTAAATATTACTATACCTGTCCCTACAGCTGTAGTATAGGATAACACTGCAGCAATCTACTGCATGTATTACTATACCTCTCCCTACAGCTGTAGTGTAACATAACCCCACAGCACTCTACTGGGTGTATTACTATATCTGTCCCTACAGTAGTTGTTTGTGATAAGCCCACAGAACTCTACTGTATGTATTACTATACTTTCCTTACAGCTGTAATATAGGATAAACCCACAGCACTCTAACATACGTATTACTATACCTGTCCCTGCAGGTGTAGTGTAGGATAACCACACAGCACTCTATTTCATCTTTTACTATACCTGTCCCTACAGCTGTAGTATAGGATAACCCCAGAACATTCTACTGCATGTATTACTATAGTAACTCCGCAGCACTCTACTGATATGTATTACTATCCCTGCCCCTAAAGCTGTAGTGTAGTATATAACACTGCAGCACTCAACTGTATGTATTACTATATCTGTACCTACAGCTGTAGTGTAGGATAACCTCACAGCTTTGTACTGTGTGTATTAATATCCCTGTCCCTACAGCTGTAGTGTAGAATAATCCCGCAGGACTCCACTGTATGTATTACTATACCTGTCTCTACAGCTGTAGTATAGGGTAACCCCGTAGCACTATACTGTATGTATTACTATACCTATCCTTCTAGCTGTAGTGTACGATAACCGCACAGCACTTTTCTGTATGTATTACTATACCTGTCCCTATGGCTGTAGTGTAGGATAACCCCACATCACTCTAGTCTAAGTATTACTATACTCTCCCTACAGGTGTAGTATAGGATAACCCGCAGTACTTTACTGTATGTATTACTATACCTGTCCCTAGAGATGTAGCACTCTACTGTATGTATTACTATACCTGTCCCAACAACTGTAGTACAGGAAAGCGCTGCAGCACTCTACTGTATGTATTACTATACCTGTCCCTACAGCTGCAGTGTAGGATAACCCCACAGCACTCTGCTGCGTGTATTACTATACCTGTCCCTACAGCTGCAGTGTAGGATAACCCCACAGCACTCTAATGTATATATTGCTATACCTCTGCCTGCAGCTGTATTATAGGATAACTCCGCAGCATTATACTGTATGTATTATTATCTCTGTCCCAATAGCTGTACTGTAGAACCCCCCCCCTGCACTCTATTGCATGTATTACTATACCTGTCCCTACAGTTGTAGTATAGGATAAACCCACAGCACTCTACTGTATGTATTACTATCCCTGTCCCTATAGGTGTAGTATAGGATAACTCCAAAATACTCTACTGCATGTATTATTATCCCAGTCCCAACAGCTGTAGTACAGGATAAGCCCGCAGCACTCTATTATATGTATTACTATACCTCTTCCTACAGCTACCCGCAGTGATGGTGCTGCGGTAGCATTGTCACCTCACAGTAAGACGCTGTCTGGTTCGATTCTCAGCTAGAGTGTCTTCTGCGTGGAGACATGCATGAATGGACGTACCTTCGTTGAAGGTTGTGCGTCAGGCCTGGCAAGCCGGTATGTAAAAATAAAATGCCAATCATTAGCGGACCGGAGTTCCGCTGTGGCGACCCCTAACCGGGAAAAGCAGAAAGACACAAACAAACATACCTCTGCCTACAGCTGTAGTATAGGGTAACCCTGCAGCACTCTACTATATTCATTACTATCCCTGTCCCTACAGCTGTAGTATAGGATAACCCTGCAGCATTCTACTGCATGTATGACTATACCTGTCTCTAAAGCTGTAGTGCAGGGTAATCCCATAGCACTCTACAGCAGTATGTATTAGTATCCCTGTTCCTACACCTGTAGTATAGGAAAACCCCGCAGCACTCTACTGTATGTATTAGTATATCTGTCCCTTTACTGCTATATTATAGGAAAACCCCTCCCAGCATTTATCCCTGTCCATACAGCTGTGGTGTAGGATATCCCCGCATCACTCTACTGTATGTATTACTATCGCTGTTCCTACAACTGTGGTGTATGATAACCCCATAGCACTCTACTGCATGTATTACTTTCCCTGTCTCTACAACTGTAGTATACAATAATCCCACAGCACTCTACTGTATGTATTACTATCCCTATCCCTACAGCTGTAGTATAGGATAACCCCACAGCATTCTACTGCATGCATTACTATACCTATCCCTTCAGCAGTGGGGTAGAATAACCACGTAGCACTCTATTGTATGTATTACTATACCTTTCCCTTAAGCTGTAGTATAGTATAACACCGCTCACTCTACTGTATGTATTACTATCCCTGTCCCTATAGCTGTAGTGCAGGATAACCCCACAGCACTCTCCTGTATGTATTACTATCCCTGTCCCTACACCTGTAGTATAAGATAACCCCGCAGCACTCTGCTGTATGAATTACTGGACCTGTCCCTATAGCTGTAGTTTATGATAGCCCTGCAGCACTCTACTATATGTATTTCTATATCTTTCCCTACAGCTTTACATAGGATAAGCCACCAGAACTCTACTGTATGTATTACTATTCCAGTCCCTACAGCTGTAGTGTATGATACCCCGCATCCATTAAGGTGCATTTAGCAGCCATCTCTGCTTGTCTGCCAAGGATCCTCCTCTTTCTTCTTCTCTTTGGTAAAACAGTTAATAGAAGGAGTATTGACTATGAGTCCCCCTCACAAGCAAATTCCTCCTTCGTGGGATCTCAACTATGTTGTGGAAAAATTGACCTCACCACCTTTTGAACCAGCCCCTCAGGCTAATCTGAAGTTCTTAACATAGAAAACTGTTTTGCTTATTGACCTGACATATGCAAGGTGAGTATCTGAGCTGAAAGCTCTCATGGTGGGACAACCTTACTTTATTTTTTTACAAGGATAGGGTTGTGTTATGCACTAGCCCCTCTTTCATGATTAAAGTGGTCTCAGAATTCAGTCTTAGCCTATAAACCACCTTGTATTCTTCCCAGAAATGAAGAATAAGGGAGAGAGGATACTTCATACCATGGATGTGCCTCAGCGACTCAGGTACTACATTGACAGAATGAAACCCTTCAGGAAGGCTGAAATATTTTTATTTCCTACACAAGGGGTAAAGAAGGGTCAACATATCCCTAAGCAAACTACTGCTCATTGGTTGCCTTCTGTATTGTTTTTTGTTACACCCGCTGTGGAAAGGCAAATCCAAGCAAGGTAAAGGTGCATTCTGCAGGGCCTTTTCCTTTTTAGTGGTGTACTGGAAAGGAATGAACTGTAAAAGTATTCTAGAGGTAGCAGCTTGGTCCTGTGTTCATACGCTTATGAAGCTCTACCAGCTGGATGCCTTTCCTAAATGCAGAGCACACTTCATTGAAAGCATGTATTCTTCCTCCTCCCAGGTGGGGTAAGCTTTGGGAATTCATTCATATGACAGAAAGGCAGAGTCTTTGTTGAGCATAATACAGTTTCATAAGGCAATAGATTTCGTAGAACATACTACCTTACTTGCAGTACCACCCACCGTCCGCCTTTTTGGATGTACATCGCTTAATATTTTCATTGCCATTGAGTTATGCACAGTAGTCTATATTGGTGTGTGTGTGTGTGTGTGTGTGTGTGGTTTTTGGTTTGGAATAGTAGGTGTACAAAAAGCTTGCATTTTCATCTTCTTTTCCTGCTGGACCCTAGAATACTGAAAGGGTTCTGAATGTGAGTCTGCAAAGCAGTCCTTGTATTTCTTGGTGACTGATTTATTACACCCACAGAGAGGCAGTTGGGAGGGACTCTAAACTTTGGAAGACTGCCAGAGGAAGGGAAGCAGGTCATTACTACCCCTATGCGAGTAAGGCAGTGTGTTGTACAAACATTTACTGTCACAGGTAAGTAGGACTTACACAGCTGTATTTTTCTCTGTAGTTTTGGGTATTTTTTTAGGCCCTGCCTTCATAGCCATTGTCACATTGTAGCATTTCAGTGTTATTAGAGTTCCATCTCAAATTTGTGGAGTTTATTGAGCTGCAGGTCCCAGGAGGTTTTATTTAACTATTTGTTTTACTTTTTATTGTTTTTCCTTTGTTTTTACAGTTGTGATATCAATGCTTTTTTAAGATGACTAGCTTCCAGCAGCCTTCAGTGACATACTGCTTCCTAATGATTCCCTCTACTGTTACACGCTCATTGGCTTCTTATCTTCTTCTGGCTCCGCCAAACTGCTGGATCCATGAGACGCTTTTCTACATTTCCTTCTTAAATCACTTTTTTTAGACTGGGTGTTTTTATTGTTGTAGTGGCATTTATATTGCCTTTAATTGTTATTATAGTAACCGCAGTTAACTACAGCCGCTGAATTCCTGCCTTTATCTTTTGGTTTTATTTAATTGTTAGAACTATGTAAACTGTATTTACACATTGTAGTACAGCTATTTTTGTCACTGTTATCTTTACCGCTTTGAGAGAGAGTTCCTAATTCCTGATTCCTACCTACAATTTCTCTGGAGATTTGAAGCCATTACAACATGTATGCATAACTATTTCTGATCCACAGACTTTAGGATTTCCTGTTTTTTGGACTGGCTTATAGTATCTATGTGGAGTGCTGGATACCAAAGATAAATATTAATCTATCCACATTTTGTTTGCTTCATAATTGTTTATGCTGGTTTATTCATGTTTGCCAAACCATCTTAATTAACAGACCCTACAGCTTTCTTGGACTTAGAGTTTAAGTTATATGACAGTGACCCTGGTTTCTTGTTTATAATTATTTTGGTCAGGCAGGTTTAATTTCTGTTTGGTTTTCTTTAGGTCATATATGTATTCACAACTTCCTCCTTGTACCCAACTTCCTGTTCCTCAGTAATGTTTAGCTAATAGCTTTTGCATCTGGTAAGCATACCCTATACTAAAATGGCATACAGACACTGGAGGCAGTTCAACATAGGAAGATGGGGCCATGCTAACACTTCAGCAGTTTCAAAGACCAGTCTCTACCTTTGGGTGAAACACCACTTGGATGGTAGACAGGTCAGATAACAGGTACCTTGGCGCCAACAGCCTTCATGCAAGCCATTTACTGAAATGCCACGTCTATCCACAACATTTTGCTCTTCCAGCATTTACTGTGCTCAGGAATTTGAAGACGTGGGGCATTTTGTTGTGATTACTGCGACTGCCTTTACCAGGGTTTCCAGACATGGAACGTGTTTGTTTGCAGCTGATACCGCACATTACCAACACATTACACAGGTCCTACACGATCTACACTGACTCCCAGAAGGCCTTTAAAGTTATTGTGCTGCTTTATTTGGCTCTACATGACATGAAGGCAGGAATGTTATAGATAGAAGGGGTGGTGAGATGGGGCAGTAAACAAAGGAGAAGAGAGTCAATATGGAAACACTGAATAAGGATTGATGATTAGAAACTCATTCACTCATGGGATCACAAGTCCAGGCAAGTGATGAAGGAAAGACCAGATTTCAGTTAAACCAGTCTCATAACTTAAGGAGAGTAAAATGTGGGAGAGAGCCAACTGATCACAAAGGAAGGGAGTAGGACACAGTGTGGTGCATGTAGGTACCAGTGACCAGTCAAAGGAAACAGCTGAGGAGGCAGCAGTTAGGGCCAGGGAGGTGGCAGACAGCTGCCAGTGAAGGGGGTTTCAGGTAGCATTCTCAGATGTGTTCAGTGTTAAAAAGTAATAACTTACCATTACTAGTTATTTTTCAGTGAAAGTAATATACTACTATTACTTATTACTTGTCTAAAAATGTAATATATTACTATTACAAGTCGAACTAAAGTAATGTGTTACTTTTACATAAGTATAGTTTATCAATTATAATACTGAGATTTGCTCATACAAGTAAGCACATGCATATAAGTGTATTATTAACGTTGTGTACAATGTTACAATGATGATGAATAGCATTTAACAGTTTAAAAACTCCAGGAGACTAGTCTTTATAGCTAAAGAGTCACAAATAATAATTAAACCAAACCATATACAGCCAGCAATACAAGACCTATAAAAACCTATCACATTTTGTCTATTATCAGCACCTAAAAATCAAAACGTGAAAAGAATTTTAAATAGAATATAACAAAAATGTCAAGACAAAAGTTGGTGGAACATAGATCCACCAGAAGTGTCCTACTTGATGCAGTGGGTTGGGGCGTCAAATGTTAAACCTGTTGTGTTGAGTTCAATTCTGACTGACAGTGTTATGGAGAATCAATGCCGTTTATTATACGGCAAGGTAAGGAAATGATCTACAGCAGGCTAGAATTGTCCCAGTATTAGGAAATGTTTTAGTGGGTAAGAGTCCCACAGTACTAGGGCAGGATCGGCATCTGGTCATCATTAGCTTTCACCTTCTTGCAGTGCTAAACAAATAAAGTAAATTTTGCTCCAGACTAATTCTAATCTATTATTAATGCTACATGCTATGGGTTGCGCCAACTTTATGTTGCAATTTTTTATCCAAATTGCCCCTTCAAAGTCTCTATTACCTCTTAACATCTAATTACTATCCATACTATCCAGGGTGCCCAGAAGTTTTCCATTGCTATTTAGCATAGATCTCAACCTTGTAAGAGGCCAATGTGGAACACAGACCCTAGTAATGTGTGACAAACTGTCAAAACGTGGAACACCCTTTTTTCGCACTGAGTAAAAATGTACCATTTCCATAGGGCCTGGTTGAAGTAGGCTTTTTGCCAGACTTATTAAGTTAGCAAATACTGTACATTTGTAAAATTCAATAAGACATGTCAGTAAATAAAGTCATCAGAAACCATTGATAAAATGCAATATACTCAGTAGAAAATCACTGCGTAACAGTATTCAAGTGTAACTAAAAAAAATAAAACATGCTTTTTCCTCTGTTTTCCAACTCCTCCATCTCCCAATTAAATCCATTAACTCATTCAATCAAGGACAAATTACAGCAGAATCAGGGACAAATAAAGAATTAATCAGGGAAATATTTAAAATATTGCTACTTCAGACATTGACAGAAAAATAGAATGTGAACTAATATACACTTTCTGAAATAAAAGAAATTTATAATTAGTTATTAAATCTAATGCACCACATTTTCTTGGAAAATGACCAGCCTAGCTCTCAATGAATCAGGGATAAAAATAAGTTCCTTGATTCACCTTCCTGATTGTAAATTATAACATATAATAATTAAATGGTATCCCTGGTATAATACAGCACCACTTGTTAGAGCGTGTTTTACATTTATAATTTCAAACACTTTTCTAGTAAGCAATGAATTAAAACATATGAACCAATAATGACAAAACTGCCCGGTTCAGAACATTTCAACTAAAAAAGGCCACTCAAACTTTTGTTATTACAGTCTACCAATATCAGTCAATATGCACATTCACTGCAGAATTAGAAGTCATCTGAATAATTCCACATTAAAGAGATCTGAAACCATTGAAGAAGTTGCTGCTAGCAAACAACTTTATATTTCAGAGTTTCATCTACAAATTCAGTGCCTGCTGCCCTTGAAGAATAAATTGCCTATGTTACATTAAAAAATGGTAAGCTGGTTATATTGCAATAAATCAGGAAATAGATGGCAAACTGAAAACAAGTTCCTAGGCATCCTGTGCTATTCACCCTGATACCACAGACCTTTTCAGCCAACTAGTTTCACATCTGCCAACATCTTCCTTAATTGGTGACATTTTTATTTCTTTCCTAAAATGTGTCTCTTATTTTTAAGAAATTAAACCTACCTCTTCCCACTTTAATTCGAATAGCCCACGGCACTAACATCTGAATATCATCTTTTCGGTTGGTCTCACATTTCATGCCCCCCCCGCATTATCATACTGTACCACTTTTATTGGTTTAATACAATTATTTCATGAGAAAGAAGCATAGTACTATAACAATGATTTTCCCAAAACTTATGCAAAGAACCCGAATAGCAAGTCATTTCACATATAAAGGCAGGGCACTTTTTTTTACTGTGAGCACTGACATAGAAAGTGTAATTGCCCACTGAAATTCCTCATTTGGAATACTTGAGGTGTAACATGTTGTAAAAGTTTGTGTTATGGCATAGTTGACAAAATTAAATGTTTACCCCCCCAATCCGTTTGAATGGTGGTCACTGATGTGCAAATACTTGGCTAAAATTCAGAACAAGTATTTCAATTGCATACACCGATCATACATTTTAAAATGCTCTTGGTCCATTTGCTTCACAATGCAATTTAATACATTTCATAATCCATCACCCGTAATCCCATAGGGAATTATGCAATGATTTCTATTACTCTTCCCATAATGAAATGCATAGTCCCCCCCATATATGAGATATAGTCTTTCATGACATACACCCTAATACAACCCCTTATCACACCTGCAAGTTTCTGGCAGAGCAAACAACAGAAATGGGAAGAAAATAAAATGGAACGGGAACATGCCAAAATAACAAACTGGTGTAATAATTAAAAAAATCATAATTGCTATTATAATAAAACTGTCTTCTAGACACAAAGTAAAATAATGCAGAATAAAAACAACAAACAAGCTCAGATAACGTTAGTCAAAGATCACTTATACACAACACAAAAGTAATAAAACATAAAACTAAATAACACATATACAAACATAAACATACCAAGCACCAAAAGTTCAACTAAACCCAATCAACATTACTCCAACCTCATGGAAAACAGTTCTAGCAAGATAACTTATGTTTCCATCACATGCCTGCACAATCCTTTTACATGAAAATGCAAATGCTGCACCCTAAAGTGCTAACATCACTGGCACAACTTGTTGTAAGTAGAAACAATTGGATAGTAGGTCTTATTTTTCTGGTGTTTCTTTTTCCCCATACCTGCCATATCTGAGCAGGTGTAGTGAATGTTGGTTATTAGAAAGGGGTAGTAAAATCATATGATTTGTGTCTGAATTCCCCCTACACTGGTGAATAGCCGCTGTTTTGGAGCAGATGCTCTATGAGTGCATGGAGTGGTGGGATTTCTGTGGTGGAGACTGGAAGAACCAACACCTGTGGTTGAGGATGGGACAGGAGGGCTCCTGCTGGCACTGCTTTAAGCAAAAGAAACACAAAAGTAAGGCACACTTACATTACTAATTACTAAAAAAAGTAATATATATCTGTTTTTTACTATTTTGAAAAAGTAACACGTTATGGTACTAGTTACTAGAAATTGTAATATATTACAGTAACACGTTACTTTTGTAACTGGATGTGTTACTTGTGCTAGTATAAGCATACATAGGAAAGAGAATATTAGGAAGTATAATGGCTAGCTGCAGTAAAAGACAGGGGAGAAAGTCCTGGAACTGGAAAAAGGAGGAGGAGACCTTGAGGAGAGGCCAGCCCTGTGCAAAGCACAGACTCTTTCTTAGCTGAGAAGGGACAATAGTAATTAGTTCTGGATTTGAAAGGCATAGCTCAATGACTGCACCTTTAAACTGAAATGAAGGGAGGGGTTAGATATTCGGGCAGTATACAGAGGGTAATAAGAGACACGGTATATCAGAAAAATAAATCAGGGTGTGTACACTTGTTATTGCTATAAAGAAATAAATTGCATTCACTTTATTGGTAGCTTTGGATGAACTGAATGAAATTGTATAACAATCACTAGCATCATACCATAAGATCCAAGGAGTAGGGGGCTAAGATCCCAGCCATGGTTAGCATAGTTTAAATAGAAGAATATTTATGGGAGCATAAAAATTAACCACCTAAGAATATATGCCAAGTCAATATGCCTAATCTCTGTATAAGTAAAAGTCATCTGAATAATGCCACATTAAAGAAGACTCTTACTAATGCAGAGGTTGCTGCTGGGAAACAACTTTGCATTTCAGTGCTTCACCTACAAATGCAGTGCATACTGCCCTTGAAGAATAAATTGTCTGCTATAATAAAAAAATGTTGTACTGTTGCTATTGTCATAAACTTTCCTAAACTAGATCAGCTATGCAGTAGGGAATGGCTGGCAATTAACAAAAACAGGTTCATAGTTTCTAGAGATGAAGTTCTAGAGACCATTATGGAGCTTAGCCCAAATTCCCAATTGCTCTGTGCTACTGTCTGATTAATTGACTTGCTCAGTGTCACACATTAGGTAAATTAAGGAGGAAAGATTCAAACCCTGAACCCTCAGAACAGGAAGCAGCTCATTATCAAGTTGAAGCTTTAGTCCTCTACGCTAGCTGCCAGAGTAATAGTCTTCAACTAAATGCTGACATCCTTTGCAATCCAATCTTGTAGAGAAGACTATATCACAGTAATACACAACAATAACTGTAAAATGGATGCTGAAGATGAAATGGTTCTGATCATAATTCCAAGTAATGCAGACTATATGACCTGACAAATGTCAACCCCTTTGCAGGAGGCTGTAAAGAAGATACTGCAAAACATATATTGTTAAAATACAATATGTTTAGACTATTTTACACAATCATCGCTTATAAATGAATGAATTAATTCTTTATTGGAATTAATAAAGCAAAACAATTAAAGGCAATATAAAGGTTGCAGCAGCTTTTGTTCAACAGCCCACAAGTCATACAAAAATTAGAAATATTACTGCATTCAACATACTATTATTTTGGGAGTAGGGGGCTTACATTCTTGACGGATACCTACATCTCATTTTTATTCTCCCTATGTCTTCTCTGTCACCAAGAATAGCTATCCCATCTGAGTTCGGTCAGTATAGGTCTGACATACTTGAAGAATGGCTAATAATGCCGTATTGTTGCAGCATCCACTACCAGAGTCAACAAAGCCAGATTGTGGACAAATTAGGCCCTATGCAGGGTAATGAATCAGGCCCCTGTCAGCCATATCAATATCCTCAGTTACTGTAAACACTGTTCAAACCTGTCAGTGTACATAATATTTTCTTCATTACTTTTACAATTATCTCAGAGATTTTTATTTAATTTAAAATTTTTATTTAAAAAAACAATGACAGCCATACAAAACACTCTCACATTGAAAAGAGCATTAGCAGGATACAGAGTAAACTTCTCTTCCCTTGTATCTCACATTTAGTAAAAATAAGTATGGCAATCCATTCAACTAGAAGAGAGATGCTGAGATTCATACTCAAACAACAGAGAGGTGCTAATTAGTGTCTATGTGAAGGGGATGGGATTCAAAAGACACATTTATAAAGCATTTGCTAAAAGCCTGGAACAGCTCACTGGATGCATATTTCCCTTTTCAGGAGTATTCTCTGGTAAAGTAACTTAGTAGAGTCACATAGAATACAAGTGAAGGCTGATGGGAAAAACATGTACAACAGAAAGCATCTCTTTAACTGCTTGTAACCTTACTCATCTGCATTAAGTGCTGGCCAAAATGATGTCACCTAAACAAACTGCATTTCACTGTATTCATAATTAAAATATTAACATTAAACTTACAGGCTTCATGCTGTCAAATTTATTCATAGTCCAATAATAAATATACTCAATATTCAACACAATAAGGAAACCAAGGATCACATCCAAGGAACATGGCTCATGTGATGAGGCTCCTGATTACTGCAATCAGTTTTCTTCCTTTACACTATACCTTACTGTGGTTCATGGGCAGTTACTATGCTTGCAGTGCAGTGGACCTTTGAGGAGCCCAGCCCAAACTTTCAATGGCCTCCAAGCACTGTCTGGTTAAGTAACTATTGCAAGGACAGAGCATAACATAAATATGAGGCAAAATCAGAGCTGTTTTGTAAAACTGGAGACAGGTAAGAGCAGACTACTCCAAACCACTTAAAACATTAACAGAACAACAGCTTTTGTATCAACATATATTTTATGAATCATATAACTATGACACTCTATGACTGACATTGACAGATTGTAATATTCAGTGAGCTACCACAAAAGAATAACAAAAGAAATAGGTTAAATGAGGCTTGTCAGTTGGTGTGGAAGATTGTACCCTTGCCTTCCATGACAATGGTATAAGGTTTTGCTATATGTAACTATGAGCAAGTCACTTAGCTAGACAATGCTCCCTAATTGAGTTATTACGCACACATGCACAAAACTATGCTACCTTAGAAGACTCTCTCTAAATGCTGATGATACTGCTGCAAACAAGCTAACTAACTTTGTTATGCTACCAAAAAAATCGAATTAATTTCCAGGCTGCCTAATTCATTGCATGCCAATTCTGGTAGTCTGCTCTGTCTGTAAGACAGACATCCGGAATAGGTAGTTTCTGTTCACGCAGAGCAGGAGATGTGCACTAGGCAATCTCCATTTACACAGAGCAGGAAACATGAAATCCATCTTTTTTAAAAACAAACCAACTTTTTTTTTGTTTTAAATTTAAGAATGGCAGGCCCTCCAGCCAGCACTAGGCCCTAGGCAGCTGCCTGGCTCACCTTGTGCTGGATCTGGCCCTGGAAGTATGCACAATAATTAAAGTGTTGGATACATTTGTGTGTGTGTGTGTGTGTGTGTGTGTGTGTGTGTGTGTGTGTGTGTGCGCACATCAATGTTTCTACATTTGTAATTAAGGGACTTTATCTCTCAGCCACTGCATCTGTCTGTATGCTTATATGCTTAAGTGTTGTCTGTATGGGTGCATGCGCTTGTGTAGACATCATTAAATACTTACGTAACATATTTTAAATGCAAAATACTTCCTCCGATATATTTACATGTCCTGCACCAATGCTAAAACATTAGACATAGTAATTGTTTTCCATCAAAAACAGCGTAAAAATGTATATACTAATACAAAAATGCAAAACAACTTTGTTGGGTCTAACAACACCCCAGTGTGTCTGTTACTTATTTTTAATGCCCAGTCTAGTAAGCATTATTGCTTGCTTATCAATTCCCATACTGAATCCTTTAATATGAATGGATGTTAAGGTAAAGATCTCAAAATGGGACACTGCTGTATTTTCTGCCTTATGTTTGTTTGTCAGTGGCAGACCTGAAAGAGAAGCTTCTAAGTTGATGAAGAAATCTCCGGCATTACCTGTGTCAGTGTTGATTTCTGCTGACCTTCAATTAGTTATAGTATAGATGTACTCAGTGTGTGAAGCAGTGACCCCCACTGTGTTTCTGATGTATGTTTAAGCTGTTAATAACCTTGACTAATAAAGTAAATTAAGCCCTCAGACTTTACAGCCCTCTTGTTGCTTTTGCCCTCAACATAGTTCCTTAGCAACCTTTTGATTCCTTATGCTAGAATTATTTTTTTTCACTGCCCGGGTCAAAGTGCCACATAACACTGTCTGAGTAATGATTAGATTGAATATGGAGTGGTTTTGTCAGCTTATAACAAAGGACTTCTGATGAAGTCATTTGTTATAAGCTGATGAAAGTGCTCAGTTTTCATTAATAAATTCATAAATGTTTTATTTGTTACTGCTTGGTTGCTGTTCCCTACTCAGAAATGTTTGGTTTTTGGTTAATCATTTTTCATTTGTTTGTTAATGATTAGATTGCCTTTCTCACCATCTCTGATGTCTTGCCCCCATTCTGTTTCCCTGCCCACTGCTCAGTTTCTTGAAACATGACTTCTTACTCTTGGAGATGTACACTTTTGGTTCCTCTCTCCCTTCATTGCATCTTCATAGGTCATTGCCACTGTTGGAGAGTTGCTTTATGTTGTCAGTACATATTCAGTGCTGTCTTGACTCCTTGTCTTATCATTTGGCTGCATTGATTTTCTGTACCTACAATTATACCTATCATCAAAATATGATTACTGTGTCTCTTGATTATTTTTCAGATGTTCTTTGTTACCTATTTGTGAATTTTAACCTCTGAGTTTTTGTTTAAGGTGCAACTGTTGACATTTTGACTATGTAGTAATTTCATTTTTTGCAGATAATTTTAGTTGTATTGACCTACAACAAATGCATGCATCCACAAAACACTTCACAGAGTACAGGTTGCAATTTGGGTTATGGCACACATGTAGCCTGCTCTGTCACTGTGGCTTTTCCCTCAGAATGTGAGATGCTGTCATAGGGAGCAACTTTTAGTTATTAGTGTGACAAAAGGAGATATTGCAAGCCCATATAGATGGAATTGTGTAAATAGTTATATGTCATTGGTGAATATCGAAATAATTTATACAAGATGCTTGTGTTACAAATGTATTAGAACTCTATGTCATGTGTATATCATTGATGGTGCAGTGGTGCAGCGGTAGTGTTGTCGCCTCACAGAGAGAGTTTCTCAGGTTCGATTCACAGCTGGGGTTCCTTCTGTGTGGAGTCTGCATGTACTCCCTGCATTTGTATGGGTTTCCTCTAGGTGCTCCAGTTTTCTCTCATGTTACAAAGACATGCATCTGGAGCATTTCTCCCTGGGCCTCTGCTGAAAATTGGCTTTGTTCCAAGTCGGACTTTCCTGGTTAACAAATGTCAAATAAATAAATTATCAAACTGCTTGTACAGATGTGCATGTTGAAAAGGTATTTGCAAAGTGCTATTTAAAATACTGGAAAAGAACAGAAATGTACTTGCACTATTATAACTGTTTAAATTTATATATTTTAACAGTGGAAACTGGGATACAGGAGGTTAACCTCAGTCTAGTGAATTTTAGAAAAATAACTGAAATTAAATTACTTTATGGCAAGGCCGTAAAATATGTTATCTTTCAAATTTTAATGCAGCAAGAGACACAATGTCTATACTAGGAAACTTTCTGTATTGTCTTTAGGGTGAATTAATTACTAGTCTTGAAAGCATGAATGAATGGCATTGTTTTATGACTTCCAGCATTTGCCAGAGATCTGAGGGGAAGACTTTGTTTGTATATTTTTACAGATAGATGATAAATACTGCCAGCTTCATCAATGGTGGTTTGGCCTGGGAACTAGGAGTCAGATGACAAGAAATGATGTAAGTCTACAAGCTATCACAGCACTAATATTTTAGATATTAATTTGAGAAGTCTCTTAGTGAGACAGAGGATTCTGTATTCGGTTTTGGACCTGACTTGAAGACCCATTCACCACACAACTGCCTTCTCTATTAGTAAGGTCTTAGGTTGTAGTATAATTCTCTTACATTTGGTCAGGAATATAGTAAAGCTTAGTTTAGATATTTTTCTTTTTTTATTTGAGACTGCCCTGGAATGTTGTTTTAAATATTTCCTGTGGTTTTGAACTCTGATGCCAATGTGAATATATATTTAGTATTATCTTGTTCTTTTATTATTTATTATTAAATATATTTAAAACTTTCATTGTGGCTGATATTTAAGTTTTGAGAGTACCTGCAAATTTATTTGGTGACACTGTGTGGGCCACTCCTAATAGCCTTGCTCTTGGTCAAACTATCATTTGTGTTAATATTATTATTACATAGTAAGACTGGATGCCCATTGTTAAGGATCTTAAAGTAGCTGATAAGGAGTGAGTGGTGGCAGTGATAATTACTTTATAGTCTGGGCAGAAGGGGGCATAGCTAGTAAACCTGTGCCAGCCTTTCCCAGGTGTGTGTGTGTGTGTGTGTCAGCTACTTGGGCAGGGACACAAAGCACTGGTTGGACAGAGAGGGTACTGGAGGTCTTAGCTTGGTCACTCAGCTAAGATCTCAACTCTATAGCTGTGCCAGTGAGGATTCTTATTGGGGATCTGGAGAAAGAGTGAGAAACCAGCCCCGGATTGACTGTGGTCTCTGTGTGCTCTTAAGGGAAATTACATTTGATGCAGAGAGCTGTATCTGGAAGTACTATGTGTGTACTTGTCATCCTCCCAGTGTACGTCTCCCATTACCAGTGGTGAGGATTTGAGGCTCCTTAATTACTGGTCTAGTAGTGGGGGGCATCACAATTAGATCCAGATAAGTAAATATGCAGACAGACAAGGAGACCAGTGCAAAGGCAGCACACCTTACCTTTTAAAAGCTTTGGTAAATAAAGCTACTTGGAAGTGCAGTGTAAATTTTATTTTTCATTGCTTTCTGAGGGACTATATATATATATATAGGATATATAATGAGATAAAGTCTAGAACTATGGAATAAGAAAACCTACATAATGACATTCTGAATGTCAGTGGAAAATCCCATTTAAATATAAAAATGCACTTTAAATAAATAAAACTTGCATTGCAGAGAAAAGCCTTCTGCACCCTCCATGTGTCTTCACACAAATGAATACCAAGTTCATGGTTACACGAGCACTTGGAAAGGGCAAAATATATGCATTCTGAAAAAAAAGTTCACCTTACTCTCTCTAACAGCTGGCTGATGAAACAATAGAGTCTGGGCTGGATTTCAGAAAAGCAGCACAAAATAAAATACCTTGGTCCCCATAGTCCCATGCCCTCCAAAACAGTGTGTCCAGTAACTTGACTGTATGTCACATATTTTCTTATTATTTTCTTATATATATTACATCTTGCTATGCATATATACTTTTCTTGTTGTTATGATTATCCTGTGCTTGTAATTGTTTTTTGATACTTGTCTTCTACTTGTCATATATCAGTAACCTTTATATGCATATTATACTTGGTTGCTATATATTTTTTTTAATTTTTCCCTGTGTTTAATAACTGATTTTCTGTAACCTTGATTATATTATTTATAGGGCTTTCCCCCATGGCCTTGATAGTTGGACATACCTGGTTAACAACTGACAAAAATAAGTAAACAAATACATAAATGGGAAATGTACAGGATCCATCGATCATTCATTCTACACACGTGACTGCAAGGAAACCATGCGCTGTAAACAACCCATTACATTAGGGAAGTACAACAGTTAAGTATTTTCCAGAGACACTGCAAAAAGTAAGATAGGGCAAGGTCAGAAAAATACTTTGCATCTAACTTGAATAAGTAAATGAGGCATATGCCATTTATTTTTATTATCTCTTACTAGGAAAAGACCTTTTGAACATGGACTGTTTTATTGCATCAAATCCTAAGTCAGAACACCTTCTCTTAGTCACACAGTAATGAGCTCTGATGACACATTCACTTATTCACCTCTTGTCATTTGTACTTTTGGACAGGTGATCTAGCTCTTGTAATTAACTTATTGGATATTGTGCTATACATAAATGTGAATGTCAGCAAGACCTTTGCACCCAGGCAACAAAAGCTTATTGTAACAAGAGCAGTGACACACCATCCTAGACATGTGGATAGGATGTAGGACAAATAAATCACACACAGCAAAACTGAATGCTATGAGCAGTCATGTATGAGATTAGTACTGTACAATTAGCAAACAAGATTCTTGGCTGGAGTGTGGGGAGTGCCTTCTGTGTGGAGTCTGCATGTCCTCCCCGCGGTTGGGTGGGCGTTCAAAAGGCATGCGTAAATGGGCGTGCCTTCGTGGAAGGTTGAACGTCGAGCTGGCACCTCGACGTTTGTAAAAAATCTAATGCCAATCATTAGCGGACCGGAGTTCCGCTGTGGCGACCCCTAACCGGGAAAAGCCGAAATACAACAACAACAACTTACAGTTTAAGCAGTTGTTTGGAAAGAGAACTTCCTTAAATATTTTATACTCTTCCCCCCATCTGTTTCTCATGTCAGAGTCTTGAGTTTAACTATAACTGATAGTTAAATAATGGACTCATTCAACATGACATCAGTACAATCAGGCATTACAAAGAGGAGGTAGACAGGCAATGTCCTGTTAGTCAGTTTCCTCGTTTTGGCAATTGAGCACTGCATCATCTCCAGGCAGGCAATGTCTTGCTACAGTCACTATCATGTGAGCTCCACAGCACTGCATCAGCTCCATACAAGCAATTTCCTGCTGCAGTCAATATCTTGTGAGCACTTTAGAACTCTGTTACTAGAGCAGTGCATCAGCCTGACACAGGCACTATGTTACTGTAGTCTATATCTTGTGGGCACCTGAGCACTCCTTTAATTCCAAGCAGATTGTGTTCTGTTACTGTCAGTATCCTGTAAAAAACAACTGCCAATCATTAGTGGACCGGAGTTCCACTGT
>NC_056734.1:969281990-969311990 GCF_019279795.1 Protopterus annectens | reverse complement strand
CCCCCTGTATACCCCTATACAGAGGTCTGGGCCCCCACACCCCCTCTACATCCCCATACCTCCTGCTAATTATATATATATATATATATATATATCTACTACAGTGGGTAAAGGGCCAAACCTTGCTGGTGCTCATTGACATTTTGCTCATTCACTGCTCCCATCTCAAGGTATTGACAGTTGATATTCCACACTGTCACTAATATAATGTGCACCTATATATATATATATATATATATATATATATATATATATATATATATATATGTGTGTGTGTGTGTGTGTGTGTATGTACATATATATGTGTGTGTCTGTGCATGCTTTTGATATGTATTTAGCAAACTCTTTAAGTGTGAGGTAGCAATTTATTTGATTAAGTTATTGGAAGATGACAGATGTTCTGAACAGTGAGGTTTGAATGCATATGAGATGACATAAGAGGACTTAATTTAGAAGGCAGCATAATTGTGCAACGATGGATAACAGGAATGAAAGAAAACTGGTTGTAGTCAGGATACACAAGGTTTTCTTTGCAGTGGGTATTAATAATGAGTTATGTATTGTCTTGTATGGTAATATAGTTTAGGAAGGAGTAAAGCAGCCATGATAAGAGTTTATATATTCATTTAAGGCCTATGTAGTTTGCCTTGAAACTTGAATAAAATGTCCATTGCCTTTTATGGTTCACAAATTTTAAATAGTGTACTAAACTCCATGGTAAATGTAGCATGCAGATGCACACCTCCACACATACATACTCACTCACAAGAACTTCTGCTAATTAGAAATAGAAGATAATTGACCTGGTTTGGATAAGATCTCCAGAATAAGTACCGACACATCTTCTACTTTTTTTATTCATTTTATTTATTTATTTGCAGTTTGTTTGCAAGAATAGTCCAACTGGGCCATAATGAGCCCATTTTCAATGGAGGCCTGGGAAGAAAAGCTCCAGAAAAATACAAATACATAGTACACATTGCACATTTTCATAGTACACATTGCACATTTACATTACAGATTATCTCATAACAATACAAAATAAATATAAGAAAATGTTAATGATAAAATTCATCAGTATAGTTTGTAAAACAGCAATAAAAAAACACTTTTTTTTTAAAGCAGCATAGGGTAACTGTTAAGTAGTTGGTCAAATAGTTCAATAGAGCTGTGGAACTATAAGAGGCAGTAATGGCGTATTTAGTTCTAGGAGAGTAGGAAGTGGTATTAGAAAGATTAGGTGGGATGGAAACAGAAGCACTTTCATTGTGAAGTTAGGTGTGAGTGTAGCAAGGTTGTAAATAAGGAGAGACTGCTGGTGATGTGGATAGGAGATGCTAGAGAATTCCAGAGGTGTGCAAGAGAGAAGGACATTAGGTGATTCCCAGCTGGACGTGTGGGTTTGTGCAATTTAATTAGTTTTTGGGAATTAGATCTTAGAAGTCATTCTTGTTCATACATTTCAAAGGTAGTGGCTAGGGAGGGACAAAGAGTTTGTGTGCTTGGATGAGTTTGGTAGAAGTGACGAGGTTAGGTAGCTCAAGCCAGTTTAGTTGGTGAAGAGAATTACAATGGTGAGAAATGGCTCTGTGACCTGCTACAAATTTTGATATCTTGTTATAGCAAGAGGAGAGTTTTGTTTTGAGAGAGGATTGCAGGTTGGTGAGGACAGATGCACCATATAGGAGGGATGGGATGAGATAAGTATTGGCTAGTATGAGTCTAGTGGAAGGAGTTTGAAATGGCTTGGTAGAGCCAAGGGAAGGAAGAATCAAAGGTCAAAAAAGGTTGTTTGTTTAGCATCATTTTGTGGTATTGTGGTATACCATATGACTGCAAAAACATAACACTGATTAAAAATATTAACAAAGAAGTATGCAGCACAATTTATAAAGCAGAATGCAATAAATACGTATATTTGATTTGGACATGTTTTTAAAATTATAGGTGCATCTATCGGTTTGTTGGAGGTAAAGTATTTTAAGTGTTTTTTTTTTTTTACTTTATTTACTTTTACCTTTTAAGGCTGTTGTGAATATGTGGTTTAATTTATGCGTTGGTGGGTTTATTTTAGTAATTCCATGTGCAATTAGAAAATAAAATTATCAACTCTGGAAAAGTTGATACGCACTTGAAAAAATTAAGGACTCTGTCAGGGGGGTCTTTCTGTCTCCTCTTTATAATCAAGTTGACGTCAATACATTCGGCAGTAGTCTGATGAAGTTCATGTTATTTGTTTGGACAAATATTAAAAGTTAAAACTGGTTTGAGACAATTTTGTTCTTTTAATGCTGATTTATCTTGTGCATTGGGCAGTAGGACTTATACACCTTTATTCTGTTTTATACTACAACTTATCAGAACTGATCTGTAGAGTTGTAAAGGCATAATCAGTACTAAAAATTGCTTAAAAATATGTTTTCATCCTTTGATGCAAGATTGATTTGCTAATAGTGGTGCCTCTTCTTCTACTCCTGTATGCCCCTCAGACTGATTAGTTTGGCCCAGGATTACAGCCACCAGCCGGAGATTACGTCTGTTACACAGCAGCTGCCACCATTCTGGGAAGACTGAGCATAGTTTAAGGCATCTTGGCACAATATTTATTTTATTTATTACATTTGTTCACCGGGAAGGTCCACTGGGCCTAAATGAGACCATTTTCAGTGGAGGCCTGGGGAGAAAAGCTCCACAATAAGTACATACAAGGAAATATAGCATAGAATACTGAGTATATAAAAACACTAGCTGTACATAAAAATCAAACTGATAGCACTGAAAAATTGTTTACAATTATGACATGAATGTGGAAAAGTAGAGAATAATATGCATTTATGTAACATATAACTATAAATGGATATACAGTATTATTGGTAGTGAGGAGTATTCTCTTAAGGGTAAGAAAAAGAAGGAGACAGAGGTCTAAGTGGTAGGGGTGAGACAAGCTGTAGTGAGCAGAAGGAGATTAATCTGGTAGAAAGAAGGAGATGATATACAAGTAATAAAAAATGGAGAAGAGTAGGTTCCAGTGATGGAAGTCAGGTTTTGGGGTTATTTGATAGGGTGTAGATGCATAGCCAGAGAGATGTAGTCATGGGGGATTATTTGAAGGAAGAAGGATTACTGATGGTTCTGATTGTAGGAGGGAGATTATTCCATAGCTTTGAGATGTAAAAGAATACAACAGTTGGCCAGCTGAAAGCTTAGATTTTTCTACAGTCAATAGCATTTTGTTTTCAGACGTAAGGGGTCGATTGGGATGATACAAGGTCAGTATGGCGGAGAGGGACGGGCAGGATGCTGGGTAGTAAATAAGTTTATGGGTAGTAGTTAATTGTAGATAAGTGAGGTAGTGATGAATTTGAGCCAATTTAGTTGATGCAGGGAGGAACAGTGGTGGGAGGAAAATTTTACAATTGTTACAAATTTGACAACTTTGTTATAGCACGAGTCGAGTTTAGTTTTCAGGGAGGATTGAATGTTGGTGAGGATGGGGCACCATATATGAGAGTAGGAAGCAGGAAAGATGAGGCGAGAGCCTTTTTAGCAGAGGAGCTAAGGAAATAGTTGTGCCGGAAAAGGGCACCTAGCTTTTGATTTTTTTTTTATGTTACTATGGATGTGCAGGTTGAAAGTTAAGTTGTCATCAATGACGACCCCAAGCAATTTGGTATTAGAGATGACTTCAATTATAGTGTTATTCTGGGAATGAACAGAGATTTCAGACTTGTCAATGGGGCTATATTTTTTGGGGGTGAATAATAAGAGTTTAGCTTTATTGGGGTTAAGGGCAAGATGGTTCTGAGACATCCAGGCTTTGGTTGAAGTAAATGCTGCATGAGTAAGATGCTGTAGTTCAGACACAGATTTAGAAGAGCAGATAATAGTTGAGTCATCTGCATATTGGATAACCATACTGTGGGTAAGAGTGGTATGGAAGTTGTTGACAAATGTATTGAATAGAAGGGGAGCCAGTATAGAACACTGGGGTACCCCTGTATTAGTGTTTAAGAAAGGGGAGAAGGAATGCTGCCATATAGTAGATTGCTGCCTATTGGTAAGGTAGTTAGAGAACCAGTGTAAGGTAGTGGGAGAGATACCAAGGTTGGAGTTTGGTAAGCAGAAGGGGGGTGGGAAACTGTATCGAATGCTTTTGATAAGTCAAGAAAGAGTGCGGAGACTATGGAGCCAGCATCTCATGCTTTGATGACTGCATCCAGGTAGGAAATGAGAGCAGTGCTAGTGCTGTGTCCAGGCCTAAAGCCATGTTGAGTGGGGAAAAAGGAGTTGGTGTTTGAGCAGATAACCAAGGAGTGGAGTGTGCATGCACTTCTCTAGTATCTTGGAGATGGAGGAGAGAATGACGATAGGCCAGAAATTGGAGATATCAGAGTTGTTGCCACCTTTGTGAAGTGGGAAAAAAAATGCTTTTTTCCAGATATCAGGTACACATGATTCCAGAATGGACCTATGAAGGAGAATACTGATGGGGTATGCAATGGAGGAGGCTGATAGTTGTAAGAATTCTGCAGGTAAGTTATCTGGGGAGTTGGAGCATGGCTTTAATTTACTTAGAAGTTTTTGTATGGTGGAGATTGGTATGGGTGAGAGCAAGAAGGTTGGTAGCGGGGTAGGAGATGAATATACTGAAGGAGGTTCTTGTTGAATTGCATTCATAGGTGGAAAGATGGTAGTAAGCTTGGCAATGGTGTGATAAAATGTGAGTTAAATGAGGAGACTAACTCAGTGGGTGTTTTTTTTCTGGGTTTGGGCATGGATTATAGTTAGTACCTGGATGGAGTAGGGAGTTGATAGCTCCCCAAAATGTCTTGAGATTTTTATTATTTTGGTTTTGAAGTGTTTGGAAGTGTTCTCTTTCATTTTTGACAACTAGACATTTTGCCTGATTGCAAAGTTGTTTATATTGCATGAGGTCGAAAGGATTTTTGTTTTTCTGCCAGGCTTTCCAGGCTTTGTCTCTAGCAGACATAATTTGCTTGGTGGACTTAGCAAACCAGCTGGCACTTTTTGCCTTAACGCTTTTTAGCTGGAGAGGGGCAAGACTATTTAGGGTCCTAAGAAATGTGGAATTAAAAAATTCCACAGCTTTACTGAGTGGGAGATATTTTAGTAGACTCCAATTAGTATTGTGCAAGATATCATTAAAGGTATTTGGGGAGAAGTGAAATAAATCTCTGGTATGCTTATATCTGCGAATGCTTGGTACAGATGTGGACTTACGTATTATGAATGCTGGTGAATGGTCCCTAATACTGTTTGGCAGTGTTCCAGAGGAGGAGATTTTATTTGGGTTAAAAACCATGATCCAGTCCAGGACTGAACCTTTGTTATTCTTAATGTCATGTCTGGTTATATCAGAAATTAGCTGAGTATAGATGTGAAGGTTGATGTTGGTAGTGGGGTTGTGACTGGAGATACCGAGCCAGTTTATATTAATGTTGCCTAGGATGATTGTTTTATTTGTAATATTGTTGATTGCCCAGTCAAGAATATCTTCTAGTATAGGAATATTGTTGCCTGGGGGAATGTATATGACCATAATACAAAGGCTTTTGCAATCATTGATTTTTAGGAAAGAAACAAGTATCTCAGTGGTGGGAAAGAGTTTTGAATAAGGTATTACAGTAAAGGTGTTTGGATATAATAAGGTGATGCCTCCACCTTTTTATGCAGTCTGTCTGTTCTAAGGCATGAGTAGTTAGGGGCAGAAATTCAGAATCTTTGATATATGGTTTTAGCCAAGTCTCTGTGATGGAGGTGAAGTCTGGTTTGTATTGGTCCAGCCATGCATGGAGTTGAGGAATTTTATTTCTTATACTTTGGAGATTTATGGTGGTGAAGTTTAAGAATTTTATGGAGTTGGAGTGGTTATGAGAGGGGAGGACAGGGCCAGGGTTTGGATGTAGGTCACTGCACAAGACTAGATTACAGTGGGCAGGTATGTAATTGGTTTGAGCTTCCTTTTAGTAATTTGGAAGTATTTAAGGACAATGTTGCTATAAATGTATTTTGGAGGGAGGAATGTACATTTCATTTGTAGTATTAAGTCAGTTGCATAAAGACTGGAGCAGATCTCAGAGTAGCTGGAGAGAGAGAGTGAGTGTAAATGGCTGTTGTAAAGGTAGGTTTGTTAGGTATATGGATTGGGTGATATGATGAGCGTAGTAGAAGGAGAGAGAGAGGTAGAGACTGAGTGTGATGAGAAAGGTGTTGAAGATAGGAGATATTGCAGAGAAGTGTAGAATATATTTAGGAAAGAAATGAAAGTTGAATAGTAATACTGAAGACTGATATAAAAAGGAAGAAGTAGTGATGGGTTTAAAGGGAAATATGGATGGAAGTGTAATAGTGTCAGGGTAAAGAATGGGTGCCTGGGTTATAGATGAAGGGAGTTAAGGAAGGTGGGAATAAGAATTAAGAGGGAGGTGTGGAAGTACAAGGAGGGATAGGTAGGAGTAGGAGGAGTAGAGGAAGAGAAGAGGAGGAGTGTATGGTGGTACTGATATGAGGGTTGGGATTGATAGATGACAGGATTGGTGGAAGGAGTATAGAGGAGGAGGAGTGTGGTTGGAGGATGCACAGAGTAGGTGGGGTAAAGTTAGGTATAAATGTAATTGAAGTGGGGGTGGGTGGGAATGGGGGTAGGTAAAGGAATGAAGTGAGCCAGAATGCAGTGGGTTGGAATCGAGAACTGAGATGCGCCTGCCCCATGAAAAACAATCAGTGCAAGCAGCAGATATGTGGAGAGAAAAGTCTAATCGAATTAGCAAGAAAAAAATATAGGCAACTGGGAGAAAGGAGTGTTATCATCCAGCAATGGAAATAATTGTAATTGAAGGAGTAAAGACTAAACAGATAGTTTTCTGGGGATAGTTAACAAAAGAAAGGGTAAGGAGAGAGCTAACAGGGTTGGAAAAAACAGTAAGGACAAGCTAATGAAATATTTGGGTTTGGTATTGTGCTAACAACCATAGATTACAAAAAAGAAGTAGCACATAGACTGGGAGTAGAGAGACATACAGTTATGAAGTGGAGGGTAACATGCTCCATAAATGGCTGGCTTGCAGAGGATTGGGCAGGTTTTAATGTGGTTGAGGTAGTTGGAGACTGAGAGAACCACTTGGGTAGCTTGAATTATGAAGAGGAGGGTGACTTGCTCCATAAATGGCTGGCTTGCAGAGGCTTGGGTGGGTTTTAATGCGGTTGAGGTAGTTGGAGACAGAGAACCACTTGAGTAGCTTGAATTATGAAGTGGAGTGTGACATGCTCTGTAAATGGCTGGCTTGCAGAGGCTTGGGTGGGTTTTAATGCGGTTGAGGTAGTTGGAAACTGAAAAGAACTGCTTGGGTAGCTTGCATTACTGAAGTGGCGGGTGACTTGCTCTGTAAATAGCTGGCTTGCAGAGGCTTGGATGGGTTGCGGCCGAGGTAGTTGGAGACTGATAAAACCACTTAGGTAGCTTGAATTATGAAGTGGAGGGTGACTTACTTGTAAATGACTGGCTTGCAGAGGCATGCACAGGTTTTAATGCGGTCAAGGTAGTTGGAGACCGAGAGAACCACTTGGGTAGCTTGAATTATGAAGCTGAGGGTGACTTGCTCCATAAATGGCTGGCTTGCAGAGGCTTGGGCGGGTTGCGGTCAAGGTAGTTGGAGACTGAGAGAATCACTTGGGTAGCTTGAATTATGAAGTGGAGGGTGGCTTGCTTCATAAATGGCTGGCTTGTAGAGGCTTGAGTGGTTTTTAATGCAGTCAAGGTAGCTGGAGACTGAGAGAACCGCTTGGGTAGCTTGCTCTTGTCCAACCTTCCCTTATGGCTGTGAGCTCCACAACTGAGTGGTTACATGCCCTACTACAAATCCCTTGGAGCATGGAATGCAGTAAAAGCATATATACACATGCAGAGACCCACATGATGTTTTGATGTATGCCCCACCTTCCATGCAGACACATTTGCTTGAACCTGTACCCTCCTTGGCTGTTCTGTGATTTTAAGGTGATCCAGAAATATTTAAATCCATGAATGATAACATTTGGCTAACTAACCTAATTTCAGACTATCACTCTAAACACTTCTTTCATAAATCATCACGGTCTACTTTAGTAGTTTCCCTGAATTTTGTGGCAGTGCCCTGTATAGATCCAGGCACCTTGAGATGACATTTTTCCTGTAAAAGCACCCTTACAATTTCACCAATACTTAGTTGGAACTAGTTTGCAGTGACAAGAACTGCCCCCAAAGTTGCAAAGTAGATATTCCTGGCTTTACTTTATATTATCATCGCAAACGTCTAATCAGTATATAACGGCCTGTTGCCATGGATAAGAACTTTCCCACTATCTCCATTACCAATTTGGTGAATATGGGTATTCTAAGACAATGAAGAAATTGTCAGTTGTTTACTGACAACCAGCTAATTCTCAAACAAACTCGCATTTACACAATTTCACTGGAGGCAAAGATCTCACATAAAAGCGCTTCCAATGTCAATCATATTGTCAGTAGCACACACACTGCACCCATCACACACACAGTTCAAAGCAGACACATAGACCTGCGTATGCTGGGGCACTTAAAGTAACCTTCCTAAACCCCAAAGACCTCCTAGATGAGGTACAGATAACAAATACCCTCAGCAGTCCTGAAGGCACTCTTTCAGAACAACACCCAGATCCATCCACATCTCATGGATCCTCTACTTCTAAGCCCATAAGGCAAGCCAGCACACAATCTAACATTCTGGTCATTGGATACTTCAATATGAGTCACACTGATGTTCCTGTCACCAGGCTGAGTAAGGAGAAAGTCACGGTTAGTTGATTGTAAGCACCAGGATCTGTCACATTATGCACTCACTCAGGTCTTTGGATCACAAGTACCAGAATGACTCAGTCATAGTCCATGTTGGTGGTAATGGTCTGAGACACAACTCCCTAGATGATATGAAGAGAGATATCATGGAGCTCTCGGAATGTGTGTCCCAGGCTGGAATGAGCCTAGCACTGAGCAACATTTTACCTTTTATAAGGATGATTCCATAACACAAACAGAATGTGACTGACTTTAGTAATTGGCTTAGTTTTTTGTGTCATTCTACGGGGGAGCAATATCTGTCAGCATGGAAGGAGATGGTCAACAGACTATGCTGCTTTGCAGGGATGGTCTGCACCTCTCACCTCTAGGCTTTTGAATATTAGCTAAAACAAAGTCCTCCCCCATAGTGCCTTTTTTAGGCATTGCCAAACTAAAAGTTCTGACATGGCAAATAAAAACCAAGAAAATTTAAAGGTGTTCCTGCTCAATAGAAGAAACTCCACTCCCTATGAGCTTTGTTAACTCTAGAGAATGGTGACATCTATACAGTCACTGAGACATGGTTTAAAGCAGAGGAGAGCACACTGGCAGTGCGAGGGTATAATGCCTTACACACATTTAGACCAACTACTACACAAATGGAGCCAATTATACTGAGTTAGAAAATATAGAAAACCTACTGGCAAACAATTTTACCTCTAACTTTCCTCTCTCTCCCCCTCAACCATTCATCGGGAAATAGCATCAAATATAACTCCTCCTACTATCGCTAGGGAACAGATCCTCATTGCTCTCTGTAAGGCCAATAACACTGTATAGATGGGCCCAGACAATATCCCAGGATGCCCCCACTGACAGGCCCAGACAATACCCCAGGATACACCATATATGGAATGAAACATGACCTATCAGGCCATCTGGAATTGATATTTAACCATAGCTTTCAAACAGGCTTTGTGCCTCAAGAATGGGAAACAGCAACAGCCATCCCAATGCACAAAGCTGGGCCATCTACAGACCATGGAAACTACAGACCTATAAGTCTCACTAGTCTCATATGCAAAGCCATGGAAATAATTATCATGCAAATGATCAATAATGACAAAGCAAACCTCCAAACACTGTGCCCAACCCAATCTTACTCAACCTAGTGAGCCTCTTTGAGAAGGTCATCAAAGCAATGGATGAGGGCAAAATGATTTACACTGTCTACCTTCACCTGGCCAAGGCACTTGACACAATACCTGACTCAGGTATTGTTGATAAACTCAGGAGGTTAGGCATAAACCCTTATGTCCTCCAGTGGATAGCCAGCTGGCTCACAGACAGGACATAGAAGTTAGAACTGGGGAGTCCACTTCTACAAAAACGACAATCACAAGTGGAGTCTCTCAGGGATCAATCCTGGGACTGCTCCTTTTTGACATTTACTTCGCTGAAGTCAAGGCCGATGTCAAGGGCCTCTGGCTGACCAGATTTGCAGATGATTGCAAATTGGGAGCAGTCACAGAATCCCCCACCAATGCTCATCTTCTTCAGGAAGGGCTGATACAGACAAATAACTTCTGTCAGAGTCATGAACTAAACTATATTCCAAGAAATGCATAATAGTATCCTTTGGGAAGTCATCCACCCCTGGTAACTATTATATTGACTTTATAACCCTAAGAGTCGACCATGTCATCCACCCCTGGTAACTATTATATTGACCACATACCCCTAAGAACTGACCATGTAGTCAGGGGCGTGGGGGTCACACATAGACAGTAATCTAATCTTTGACCATCAAGTGTCTACAATAGCGAAGACATCATTATATGTTGTGCAGTTTATAAACAAAGGTATGGCATCTAGGTAAAAGGAGGTAATTGTTCTACTGTGTTCAGCATTCATCAGGCCTATCATTGAGTACCATGCCCCCGTATACCTAACCAGGCACATCCAACAGCTGGAATGTCCACATAGGTTCCTCACTAAAAAGAATACAGGGCATAAGTAACATGTCATATGCAGACTACTTCAAAGCTCTATCCCTGTATTTTGTCTCCTTCAGGCTGTTGAGGGAAGATCCATGCTTGCAATACAGGGCATTGTCAGACCTTACCCTGATGGACCTCCTATATATCCGCTGAACAAACAGAGCCATTATTACCCATTCTAAAGACTTAAATCTTACCCGTGATATAAATAGGACCTGCTGGATGAGAAGTATATATTCCAGAGAATACCCCTTCTCTGGAAAAGGCTTCCCATCCATCATCATCATCATCATCTTCTTTCGGCTGTTCCCGTTAGGGGTCGCCACAGCAGATCATCTGTTTCCTTTTCTTCCTGTCCTCTGCATCATGCTCTTTCACACCAACCGCCTGCATGTCCTCTCTCACCACATCCGTAAACCTCATCTTAGGCCTTCCTCTTTTCCTCTTACCTGGCAGCTCCATCCTTAGCATCCTTTTCCCAATATACCCAGCATCCCTCCTCAGCACATGTCCAAACCAACGCAATCTTGCCTCTCTTGCTTTGTCTCCAAACTGTCCAACCTGAGCTGACCCTCTAATATACTGATTCCTAATCCTGTCCATCCTAGTCACACCCAGTGCAAATCTTAACATCTTTAACTCTGCCATATCCAGCTCTGACTCCTGCTTTTTCAACAATGCTACCGTCTCCAACCCATATAACATAGCTGGTCTCACTACCCTCTTGTAGACCTTCACTTTCACTCTTATTGGTACCCGTCTGTCACAAATCACTCCTGACACTCTTCTCCACCCATTCCACCCTGCCTGTACTCTCTTCTTCACCTCTCTTCCACACTCACCATTACTCTGAACTGTTGATCCCAAGTACTTAAACTCATCCACCTTTACCAGCTCTACTCCCTGCATCCTCACCATTCCTCTACCCTCCCTCTCATTTACACACATATATTCTGTTTTAGCCCTGCTGACCTTCATTCCTCACCTGTCTAAAGCATATCTCCATCTCTCCAGGGTCTCCTCAACCTGGTCCCTACTCTCACTACATATCACAATGTCATCTGCAGACATCATAGTCCACGGGGCCTCCTGTCTAATCTCATCTGTCAACCTGTCCATCACCACTGCAAATAAGAAAGGGCTCAGAGCTGATCCTTGATGTAATCCCACCTCCACCTTAAACGTATCTGTCACTCCCACCACAGTCCTCACCAATGTCACACTACCCTTGTACATATCCTGTACCACTCTTACATACTTCTCTGCCACTCCCGACTTCCTCATACAATACCACAACTCCTCTCTAGGCACTCTGCCATATGCTTTCTCTAAGTCCACAAAGACACAATGCAACTCCTTCTGACCTTCTCTGTATTTCTCCAACAACACTCTCACAGCAAATATTGCATCTGTAGTGCTCTTTCCTGGCATGAAACAATACTGCTGATCACTAATCATCACCTCCCTTCTTAACCTAGCTTTCACTACTCTTTCCCATAACTTCAAGCTGTGGCTGATCAATTTTATCCCTTTGTAGTTACTGCAGCTCTGCACATCACCCTTATTCTTAAAGATAGGTACCAAAACACGTTTTCTCCACTCCTCAGGCATCCTCTGACTTTCCAAAATTCATTAAACAATCTGGTTAAAAATTCCACTGTCATTTCTCCTACGCACCTCCATGCTTCCACTGGTATGTCATCTGGGCCAACAGCCTTTCCATTCTTCATCCTCTTCATAGCTGTCCTTACTTCCTCCTTGCTAATCTGCTTCACTTCCTGATTCACTATCCCCACATCATCCAACCTTCTCTCTCTCTCTCATTCTCTTCATTCATCAGCCCTTCAAAGTACTCTTTCCATCTACTCAACACACTCTCCTCACTTGTGAGTACGTTTCCCTCACTGTCCTTTATCACCCTTACCTGCTGCACATCTTTCCCAGCTCTGTCCCTCTATCTAGCCAATCAGTACATGTCCTTTTCTCCCTCTTTAGTGTCCAATCTCTCATACAACTCTCTATATGCCTTATCCTTAGCCTTCGCCACCTCTCTTTGCCATGCGCCTCATCTCCTTATACTCATGTCTACTTTCTTCATCTCTTTGACAATCCCACTTCTTCTTCGCCAGCCTCTTCCTCTGTATACTCTCCTGTACTTCCTCATTCCACCACCATGTCTCCTTGTCCTCCTTTCTCTGTCCAGATGTCACACCAAGCACCTTCCTAGCAGTCTCCCTTACTAGCTCTGCTGTAGTTACCCAGCTATTCGGTAACTCTTCATTGCCTCCCAGTGCCTGTCTTAACTCTTCCCTGAACTCCACCTCACAATCACCCTTTTTTAACTTCCACCATTTAATCCTTGGCACTGCTTTCACACTCCTCCTCCGCTTCTTGATCACCAACATCATCCAGCAGACCACCATTCTATGCTGCTTAACTACACTTTCCCCAGTCACCACTTTACAGTCTCCAATCTCCTTCAGACTGGCCCTCCTACATAGGATATAATCCACCTGAGTGCATCTTCCTCCACTCTTGTACGTCACCTTATGCTCTTCCCTCTTCTGAAAATACATATTCACCACAGCCATGTCCATCCTTTTCACAAAATCCACAATCATCTGACCTTCTGCATTCCTCTCCTTAACACCATACCTACCCATCACTTCCTCATCCTCTCTGTTCACTTCATCAGCATGCCCATTGAAGTCCGCTCCAATCACTAGTCTCTCACCCTTGGGTACACTCACTACCACTTCATCCAACTCACTCCAAAATGTTTTTTCTCATCCATTGCACACCCAACTTGTAGAGCATATGCACTAACAACATTCATCATTACACCATCAATTTCAAGCTTCATAAACATCACTCTATCAGACACTCTCTTCACCGCCAAAACACTCTTGGCATACTGTTCCATTAGGATAACCCCTACCCCATTTCTTCTGCCATCCACACCATGATAGAACAATTTGAACCTGCCTCCTATACACTTGGCCTTACTTCCCTTTCATCTGGTCTCTTGCACGCACAATATATCAACCTTCCTTCTCTCCATCATATCAGCTAGCTCTCTCCCTATACCAGTCATACTGCCAACATTCAAAGTTCCTACCCTCAGTACTACACTCCTAACCTTCCTCCTCTCTTCCTGCCTTCGGGCATGCCTTCCCCCTCCTCTTCTTCTTCGGCCAACAGTAGCCCAATTTCCGCCAGCACCCCGTTGGCTAACAGTACTGGTGGCGGTCATTGCTAACCCGGGCCTCGACCGATCCGGTATGTAATTATGAAAAGTTCTCCGCATCAGTAATTTTTGGCAGAGGTTTTACGCCGGATGCCCTTCCTGATGCAACCCTCCCCATTTATCCGGGCTTGGGACCGGCACAAAGAAATGCATTGGCTTGTGCATCCCCAGTGGCTGGGTTACCCTGTGCTAACTCATATGCGAACTTGGTTTTAGCTCAGTGGGAGGAGGATGTGCTATTTAGAGTAAGACATGACTGGGAGCGTTCCCTTATCTTTTACACTCGTTTTGTGGATGACTTCTTCCTGTTGTGGGAGGGCACTGTGGACACCTTGAATGACTTTGTTGCTTACTTAGAATCAACAACTAATTTTTTGAGATTCTCAGTACAATTCTCCCATTCTGAAATGGATTTTTTAGATGTTAAGATCTTGAGAGATTCTAATACTGGTCTTAGTACCAAAGTGTTTCGCAAAACCTGTTGGAGGAATAGTGTTAGCAAGAGACAGCATACATCCAGGGTTTGTGTTCAAAAACATTGTGAAGGGGCAAGCACTTAGGATGTTCAGACTCCATACAGATGAGTTAGAATTATGCAGGGAGATGGATGCTTTTACATCTAGATTTGCAGCAAGGGGCAACAACCCAGAAGAAGTGAAAGAAGAGATTCAATATACCCTACATTTAAGGGAAACTAGAGCTGCTCCTTGCTACTCCAGCCAAGGGAAAGCTAATAGAGTGCATACAGGAGGAGGGAACAGGGTCAGAACTACTGTCAATAACAACAAAAGTAAGGTGAATTTGTATATTAAATATAGTAGTGATGTCAAACAGATTTGTGAGATGATAAAAGGGAATTGAAGAATTTTATCCTCTGATGATACCCTTAGAGAAATAGTGGGGGATACACCTAATTTTGTTTTCAAGAAAAACAAAAATTTAAAGCAGATTTTATGTGATAGGGGTAGGGACAGACTTGAGCTTCCTAAGAAAATAGGCATTTTTCCATGCTATCACTGTAAAACACTTCTAAAAAAACTAAAACCTACCACCCTCGCTGCTGACCTCCTCCCTGCAGAGTACCTACAAATATCTGCAAGATCCCATTGCATATTCCATATCTATCCTCATCAACAGAACCTTATCCAAAAATGCTATCCCCTCCCTCTGGACAATATCTCACGCCATCCCACTCCATAAAGGTGGTAGCTCCTCAGACATATCCAACTATAGACCCATTGCCATTCTTTCCCCACTAGCCAAAATAATGGAGAAATGTGTACACAAGCGACTAATGCAATACCTTTCACAGAATAACTTACTATCCGACTCCCAGCATGGTTTCAGGCCATACCACAGCACCACCTTAGCCCTCCATTCCTTTACTACTGCCATAAACCAAAGCAGAGGTTAGCCTATTGTCCTCTTTCTTGACCTATAAAAACCTTTGACATGATCAGCCATGAACTTCTCATTCTTTCACTAAAATCTATTTCCCTCAACAAGCCTGCTATCCAGTGGTTCCAGTCCTACCTGACTGGTAGACAGCAGGCGGTACTATGGCAGTGCGAACTCTCCAGCCAGTTAACTCACACCTGGTGTCCCTCAAGGGTCCATACTGGGTCCACTACTCTTCTCTATTTTTATCAACAACCTCCACACTGCTATCCCTAAAGCCACCTGCATTCAATACGCAGACGATTACACTCTCATCTGCTCAGCCACCTCCCCATCCGACTTGCAAATCTTAACCCAAAATACATTTCACACTATCGAGAACTGGCTCACCAACCAACGTCTACTTCTGAACCCCAATAAAATTAAACTTTTACTCTTCTCTCCCACTAGTAGATCCACCACACTTTCATTCTCTGTCACATCTAACAATGGTACCACTATTTCCCCAGATATTCACACCAAACTGCTAGGGGTTATCATAGACAATAATCTCAAATTTGACCTACAGGTTAACAAAACTATACTGACCATCAATAAGAAGCTTGGATCACTGTATAGAAACGAGACATTTTTAACCCTACTGGCTAGGACTGCAATTGCCTGATCACACCTACTCTCTACTCTTTTATATGCCTCCCCTGTACTCTCAAACCTCAACAAATCCGAACTAGGTAAGCTGTCCCATAGTTACAATCATATTGCCAGATTCGCCACTGGCTCCACCTATAGAACCCACCACTGCCAGAAACTTAAACAACTACAGTGGCTAGAACTGCCCAGCTTAATTCAATTTAATCAACTCTTACTAGCGCACAAAATTTTGTACCACCCTGAGGATACCCCACTCACTTAAAAATATTATTAAGCCATATAGCAACCTAAGATCCCTATGGTCAGCCAATAAACTACTGGTCCAAACCCACAAAGCTAATAACTCTGCTGGTGAATCCCTGTTTGCCAACTTCATTGGCAAAACCTGGAATTAGTTGCCAAACTATATAACCCTACAATTTTCCAAAATTCTCTTAAAAAAAAAATCTCAAACTGTATCTCAAAGTTAATTGGCTATGCCCATGTACCAACCCTGATTAAGTTATAAACTAAAAGCATATTCTGCAATTATTATAAGTTGTAACTACATCACCAAGCTCTGCTTCCAGTCTGATGTCTCTTACTTTTAATTGTCCATGAGAATTGTGAGTCCCTACTAGGGAACACTACTAGCCCATTGTATATAATCACTTTGTTTTTATAATTGTTTGCTAACTTCTATGTAATCTATGTAAGTTTGTCTATGTGGAGCTTTTCTCCCCAGGCCTCCGCTGAAAATGGACATGTATCCAGTCGGACTATCCCGGTAAACAAATGTAAAATAAATAAATAAATAAATAAAGCATGTAAATTTATTTTTTCAGGATTAGTTTTTATGCATCCTGTTACACACAGAATATATGTACCCAGGTTGTTTGCTACTTGTGATACACAAAATGTTATATATCGTGCCCTGTGCATGTGCTGTGAATCATTCCATGTAGGTAAAACTAATTGTAGGTTGAAGGATAGGATACTTAAGCATTTGTCAGCTATACGTTTGAATGATATACACAGTGCTTTGTTTCAGCATATCCACAAGTGTCCAGGACATTACTTTAATTTCATGGTGTTACAGTCTGTTAAAAATAGTAAAAGAGGGGGAGATTTAGTTGCTTATACGGAATACTGTGAAACTTTATGGATCATTAACCTGGGTGCTGATAGAAATCCAGGGCTTAATGGTGTAGTGCCTTTAAAGCCTGTTCTTAAGAGGCGTAGACCTCAATTTTAACTTTAACTGTTAAATTAATTAATTAAGTATTGTGATTGGTTGCTTGTCTTTTAAATACTTTTCACTTTTTATGCTGTTGTATGACGAAGGGTTTTTTACTTGAAAGCGCTAACCTTTTTCATGGATTAAAAGCTATGAGTTTTTAGCTTGGTGGTCTGCTGAGTCTTCTTTTTTCTTGGTGTATTAAAATATGTCAACTTGTTCCATCATTTGTATCTGATGAAGTCCTTTATGTTGGACGAAAACGCTTAAGCATTCATCTGCTGTGGCTATTGAAATTGTTGGAGTTATTTTGTGATCCTTGTTCTTACTGTGGCTATTTAAATAAAACTACCTGGTTTTATATTACATCATTGTGAAGAGATGCCTGTTCTTCTATAGCCCCATTTCATTTTGGATTATCTTACTCCAGCAAGGTACTGACCTATGAACTTAAAGTATTATATGCCATTAAACTGTGGTTCCTCAATACAGTATGTACTGTGATTCAAGCATTTGTAAATAGCAGACATTATTGCGGACACTCATTTGCATAGCCTACACCTGGGCGTACCTCTCAATTTCTTAGCATAAGAAATCTGAAAAAAGCCTAAAATAATGTGGGGGATGAGGCAAAGGACCATAAACGGAGACAAATGGTAAATATTGTTCTTCTACACTTACATTCCAAAAACATGAGACAAAAATCTAGACGCTCTGCAAAAATCTGGACAGTTGACAGGTATGCCTGGACTTTAGTAGAAATGTAGTAGTTTATGTCTACAGTAGGTGAATGGACATGGTTTTGAATTGTGTAGAGTTGTATGTGGGTGCTTTTGGGTACCAGCCCCATGCAACTGTGAGCTTCATGCTGGCTGCTTTGTGTAAAGAAGTGTGCAAAAAGGTATTGCTTTCCAAACAGGGTTGCTGACAGATAGAATCATTTTCCATCCATAGTTAAGAAAGCACCCTCCCTGTTTGAAACAATTGAACATTAGACTTGATAACAATATGGTGGATTTTAAATAGTACCCTTGCTTTTGATGGTGGAATTCTTGCTCCTTGTTTGAATTATGTAGGTATGTATGCAAACAAAATGACTAAGGAAGAGAATTTTTTTTTTTTACTTTTGTTTAAGTGAGACAAGCACAAGAGACTTCATATTGGCATGAAAGATAAGAAAATACATAGGTGTGTCAGCAAATGAATGCATTGTGTTAATGAATAACTTGGTTCAAGAACCTTTATGTGTTTTCCAGAGGGAAAGCTATCTTTTGCAGCAGATTTATGCTATTTCTCACATATATTATTTCTACATTAAAATATATTTTGATAATGTGAAAAAATCTTTACTATTTTGGATGTAAAAAAATATGCTCAATTAAATTTCATTGCATTTTTACGTTTAGGAGAAAATAAGCCCATGTATTCTGCCCTTTTTAAGTTTTAACATCCCACTTCAGTCCCTTATCCTTTTCCTATCTGACAAATGCCATCTAGAATGTCTCTTTGGACTACCTGTCTACCACCATTTGAGTAGTCCATTCCATGGGACCATAACAGTTTCTGTGAAATACAACATTTGGGGATCCAGACAGTTATGAGTCCCCACAATTTCTTCCTGTGTCATTTCTGTTCAAAATGACCCCATCATGTCTTCCTGAAATTATCTTGTGCACCAATATTATGTACCCCCATTTCTTATGGTTTCAAGTGAGAAGAGTTCCAGTTCTTCTAGCCACTGATCATATCCCTTATACTCTGTCACACAGAACTTTTTAGTAGCTTTTCACATGATACCTTCCAGTAACCTAAAGTCCTCCTCATTATGGCACTTCTAGATCTGAACAGAGCACTCAAGGTTTGGTCTGACCATGGCTGTGAAAAGTGGAAACATTACCCCTTTGCTTCTGGAAAGTGTCCCTCCTGAGTATTCTGACATTTCTTCACTGTCCTCTCACTCTTTTCCTCTTACTTCAATTCCAGTGTGATCAACACCTCTATATCTTTTTTTTTTTTTTTTTTTTGGCAATGCTTCCCTTCGTTCACTCCCACCATTTGATACTTCACACAAGGTTGCTGTGACCTATTTGCAACACCTGTCCCTCCACTGTTTTTTATTCATCTGTTCATGAGGTTAGATCCTTGGTTTTAGTACTAGTGGAGCCATTAGATTTGTGGAGATACAGGATAACCAGATCTCTAATGCCACAGTAGGTGAGACAGAGATCTCTCCTCAAATGTCTATAACACACTTAATAAAGTGATCGAGTTGGAAGTCAGTGATCTAGGATCTTAGTTTCCTGTGGTTGTCAGCTTTCTCGTCTCAGGATTTTAAAAGTCGGCCTTCTGGTATTTCAGTCTTCTGAAGTAGACCCATATATATATATATATATATATATATATATATATATACACACACACACACACACACACACACACACACACACACACACACACACACACACATATACACACACACATACATATATTTAGAAGGATCTACTTTCAATGAAAGAAAGTACGATCCATCAAATTTCACTCACCCAATGGTCATCCACCAAAATACCATTTAAACGAAGCAACAAACTGCCAAATTCCTTTTACAGGGAAAGGAACCACTTGATCTCCATGGTGAACTGTGCTCTCTCCCAGTGTAGTGCAATCTTGGAGTTGGTATATATAAGTGGGGGGGGGGTGGTGGTGGGCTGAGTTGCTTTCTGTTATGTATTGTTTGCATGGTGGTCAAGTGGAGTTTTGGTGGATGAAAACTGGATGAGTGAAATTTGGTGGATTGTGCTTTTGTTCATTGAAAGTAGAGCCATATATATATAAATATATATATATATATATATATATATATATATATATATATATATATATATAAATATAAATATATATGGTTCCGCTTCAGAAGTCCAAATTACTGAAAACTCGAAATTCATAAGCTCGAAGACAGAATCTTGATTTTTCCGTAACTTGAAATTCTGCAGGGGAACAAAAACAACTGCAAAACATTTTTCTAAGCAAGCCCCCCCCTGCACCCCCCATGTGGGGGACTGTGCCCCCTACACCCCCTTCTTAAATATACCAACTCCGAGATCACACTACAATGGGGATGAGGGAAATCTCCTGTTCCGCACAAATGCACAACGGGAGAATTTCTGTTCCTCTGCTATAGTGCGTTCACGGATCTCATAAATTTAAGCAGGGAGAGTGCAGGGGGACCGGGCCCCTTGCAAATCTGTAAGTAAACTTTTTTTTTTCCCCCTTCTCTTCCCTTCACAATTTCGAGTTACTGTAAACTCGAGATTCTGGGCTCAAGCTTATGAATTTCGAGCTTTCAGTAACTCGATCTTGTGAAGGGGAACCATATATATATATATATATATATATATATATATATACACACACACACACACACACACACACACACACACACACACACACACACACACACACACACACACACACACACACACACACACACACACACACACACACACACACACACACACACACACACACACATGCCAACTCCATGGTTGTGCCAACTCAAATAAGGATGAAATCTTCCACAACAAAGGAATCACTGCAGACACACATTACACCAACAGTGATTTCTCAAGGAAAGCCATGAACATTGCATTCCTGGGTATATTGTGCTTCAGGCAGGTGATGCTCTGGGAATTTCAACTCGGTCATTTGTCTGTGGTGTGAAGTTTATGGGGAGGTGTTTAGGGAGAGGGAGGATTAAGAGTGTCAATTATTAAGCTGGCTGGTGAAGAACTGGAAAGGTTTTACGTGAATCAGTCTGTAAATTAGCACTGAGATTAGTACTGTGCAGGTGATAGGTAGCCATTTAGCCTTTGCTACACCTGAACAGGGGTCTTCTGTTTGAGAGGCCAAAGTGATAAATCCTCAGATGCTATCCAGATACCATCACATTATACCAGTGCTGTGTAGATTGCAGTGGATTTATGTTTTGTTTCATACTGCCTATAAAGTCCTTGACTTGCTTATCCTTCCCTTTCCAAGTTGGACCACCCTTATCTTAAGGAACTTCTCAGCTGTTATCATCTTGCTCACATTTTTCCCTACTTCCAGCCATGGACTACTTGAAGTTTTGAGGGTTTAGCTAAATTCTTTAAGGTGAATGTTCCTTTGTGCATCTGGGCTGATGTCTTTGGCGCCTGTTGCCAAAGGGACTGAGGATGATCCTGATGCTTGGTGGTTTGAAGTGTTGGCTCAAAACCTTTTTTTCTGACATCGTTTATGAGTAATGTCTGTGTCTTACACATTCTTATAAATTTTACAGTTTTGTTTCTACATTTAATGTTTTATTCTTTATAATAGTGCTTAATCAATAGGCATTTAAATAAATTCAGTGAACTGCACTATTTGCAAATACCACACTTTGTTTTCAGACGCTCTGTGCTTGAGTACAGAAGGGCTCCATTCACCATGAATTTCAATCCCTTTCTGCTCTTACTGAAACATCTTTTGTTCGTACTTTCATAGGTTCATAGAAGGTTACTAGGCTAACAGACCTAGAGCCCTTACAAGCCTAGCCATATTTATCCTAAGTTGCCCCAGCTGTCCATGGTTAGGAGAGTGAAGTCCACAGAGATAAGGGTCTATGGTAGTTAATACCAATTTCCTCTATCCAGGAAGGACATGCGTATCACCTCAGGAGTGAATTTGTGGTAAACCATCCATTGATCTAGGTTGCATTTGAAGAGGGTCAGGGAGGGGCTCTGTTTCATGTGAAGTGGAATATTTGTTCCAGAGAAGTGGCAGTCTCTGGGAGATGTATCTATCTCTCCAGCATGACCTGTTCATATCAGAGGTTAAGTTAAGATCCATGGCATGAGAGATCCTTGTGCAGTTTGATTTATGAATTTACAAATGTGTAGCATTTCCATTAGGGCCAGGGCAGAGACTGCCCTGTAAGCCAGGCACAGGTCACCCTTTCGCAACCTGTAGGAGACCAAATAAAGTAACAGGGCTTTGTTTTGTGTACCTTGTGTTTTCTTGGTGAGAAACCTCTATGGTCTCTCCAATTGTTGCAGGTGTCTGGTGAGGTACAAGCAAAAAGGGTTCATTATACTCAGTTATTGGTTTGATAAGGGTTCATTATACTCAGTTATTGGTTTGATAAGGGTTCATTCTACTCAGTTATTGGTTTGATAAGGGTTCATTCTACTCAGTTATTGGTTTGATAAGGGTTCATTATACTCAGTTATTGGTTTGATAAGGGCTGAGTATAATGGAATTATAAAATGCTTAGCTCTAGATATGATGCCTTTACTTATAAGATGTGCCACATAGAAGGATTTTCTTACTACTGTGGATATGTGATAGTCAAAGTTCAGGTTGCTCTAAACCTAAGTACCCTGATCACATACCACTGGGTCTACACTTAGGGGGAGTGCTGTCTGTAATGTAAAAAAAGTGCACAAAAAATTAGGAACCGATGTAGCAACACTTTCTAAATAAATCTTCAAAGGCCACAGTAGCAAGAACCCATCTTATCTCAAAGCTACTATACGCCTCACAGTTTCTCACAACATTAAGAAATCTGCTATCAAAACTCGAAACTTGTTATAATAAAATCACAAAGTTTGCCACAGTAATAAATTTCAGATCCAGGCATTGTTTGACTTGTGATAGTCAAAGTTCAGGTTGCTCTAAACCTAAGTACCCTGACCACATACCACTGGGTTTACACTTAGGGGGAGTGCTGTCTGTAATGTAAAAAGGTGCACAAAAAACTAGGAACCCGTGTAGCAACACTTTCTAAATAAATCTTCAAAGGCCACAGTAGCAAGAACCCATATTATCTCAAAGCTACTATACGCCTCACAGTTTCTTACAACATTAAGAAATCTGACCTATCAAAACTTGAAACCTGCTATAATAAAATCACAAAGTTTGCCACAGTAACAAATTTCAGATCCAATCATTGTTTGGCTTTAAAACAACTATTTTGGCTTGAACTATCAAATCAACATGTTTATAATCAACTCACCTTCGCCCATTGAATACTAAATCAGCCAGAAAAATACCAGTACTTCAAAATCTACTAATACACTACTCCAATAACAGGGTATTCCAGAGCCAGATCAAGGTCAAATAGGGCCCTAGGCAGAGTGATAGACCGGGGCTCCCAGAGCAACCCCTCCCCAACCATTCTAGTATTCCATTCTTTGGCTATTTTTCCCCAGTTACCATAAACACTGTTCAAACCTGTCAGTGTGCATATTGCTTTCTTATTTACTTCTACAATGATTACAGATATTGAAATAAAATAGCACAAACACTGATAGCCATTTGCTAAACAAACAATACAGTTTCACAATGAAAATGGACTTGGCATGAGCAGTAAACTTCTCTGTCCTTGAAACTCACATTCTTTGAAATGGCATTAAAACTCACATTGAAAGAAAATGCATCTGCCAGTGGCGGGTTAAGTTTACCTTTGGGCTGTTTTTAAACCATAGGCTCCTTGCACACATTTTTAGGGCCATGCATGCATGTATGTGTTGTTTGATTCACTTTCCTGATTTTATTAAATTAAATATCTTGTATAATACAGCACCACTTGACAGAATGTGTTTTAAATTTGTAGTTTTGAACATTCTTTCATTAAACAATGAAACAAAATGTTTAGAAAATGTAACCATAAAAGGCCACTCAGACATCTGTCATTACAATCCACCAATACCAGTCTGTTAAGCACAATTTCCACAGAAGTAAAAGTCATCTGAATAATTCCACATTAAAGAGAACTATAACTAATGAAGGGGTGGCTACTGGCAAACAACTTTACATTTTAGTGTTTAATCTACAAACTCACTGCCTGCTGCCCTTGAAGAATTAAATTGCTGATGTTATATTTAAAAAAAAATTGGTAAGCCAGTAATATTGCAATAGGGAATGACTGACAAATCAACAAGTTCATAGTTAATAGGCATCTCATATAGAGGAGGGCACACTCAGGAGTGCAGAATCCCAATCCCCCCTTAAAATGCACCAAATAATCAGCAATCATATGTGCACTGCAATACCAGCACTCCATATGCATAGTGTGGGAGTAGAACCCACAGCCTTCTGCACCAAAGGCAATTATGCTACTGGCACTGCTTTCAAATTCTACAGCTCAAACATTGACTACCATTTGCTAAACAAAACAGATGCACATTGAAAACAGACTTAGCATGAGCAACAGTAAACTTCTCTTCCCTTGAAACTTACAAGTCCACAAAAATGCACTGAAATTTATAATCCCTTAAAAATGCACTGAAATTCATAATTCCCTGAAAATGTACTGAAATTCGAACAATCAATTCCTTCTGCAGTCTGGTAGTTGGTGTAGAGGATTCAGGCTCTTGTTTGTTTTAACCAAGTTTCAGAGTTAAGCCTGATCAAGTTAATTGACTAACCTGCCTTCCTCCACACTAGGGCAATATTATATACCATACAGCCATACCTCTCAACCTCTTAGTATAAGAAATCTGGACAAAGCTTAAAATAATGGGGGGTATAAAGGCCCAAAAATAGGGACAGATTTTAAATATTGCTCTTACAGACTTAGAAAGTTGCTAGTATAACAAGATTTGTGTTAGCATGCATTTTTTCTGAAGGATACAAAGTCTGAAGCTCATATATATATGTCATCATTTAGTGACTTCAATCTTTTGTGAATTGCCAGAAAACCACATATTTTTATGAGGAGTAGGCCAGAAATATGAGGCAAAAATCTGCACAGTTGAGGTACGCATACCTGTCAACCTATTAGTGTAAGAAATCTGGACAAAGCCTGAAATAATGGGGGGTATAAAGGCCCAAAAATAGGGACAGATTTTAAATATTGCTCTTTTTAATCTAGTTGCTAGAATAACAGGATTTGTTTTAGCATGCATTTTCTGAAGGATATGAATTCAAACTTGTATATATGTCATTATTTAGTGACTTCAATCCTCTGTGAATTGCCAGAAAACCACAAATTTTATGATAAACATACCAAATATATGAGGCTAATCTATGAGGCTAAATCTGGACAGTTGAGAGGTATTTTAAAAACATACAAACCTACCTTCTCTCACACAGTACAGCAACACACACACACACATATGCACGCTATCTTGCATACAAACCGAACAGCTAGTTTAAATTACATATGCTCACATACATACATACATACACACACATGTTCTCTCTCATTCAGAAACAAACAGAACTGCTAGTTTACATTACTTACACAAACACACACTAAGCACGTTTATTTACTTGTTTGAGTATTCATTCAATTATTTGTTGATTTGTTAATTTGTTAACCAGTGGTTTGAGTAGAGTTTTCACAATTAAGTGCTTATTAAGTAAGTGGCTGTGTTTAACTGGCTGTTTAGTCATACATTCACTGGACTTTGTAATAGTGCGTTTGCTATGCTCTTTTCTAGTATAAGAAAAACTAAGACCTATTGTATTAAGAACACAATAGGAACAGAAAACATTTAACCCTGTCTGGGGACTGAGCCCAGAACCCGGACCTTCTGTGCCTACCTGTTCAACAACTCCTTGTTGGGCCAGTGGCAATGACAACCTCATGGAATGCTGGGCATCCTGGGTTCAATCCCCAGAAAGGAGTCACTGTTTTCATTTCCTGTTGAGTTGTTGTTCTAAAAATTATACTTGTGGTATTTGTGAGGACCCCATCTACTCGCTGTTAAGATATGTCCCAGAACGACTGGATTTGTAGTTCCTGTATTGAAAAGGTGACCTATTTCCTTGTTAAATTGGAGCTAAAGTGTTTCAGCATGTACATCTGTCAACTGTCCAGATTTTTGCTTCATATTTTTGGTCTGTTCCTCATATATATTTTTTGGGCAAATCACTGAGGATTGAATTCACTAAATGGCATACATTTGAGTGTCTGAATTTATATCCTTCAAAAAAGCGATGCCAGCATAAATCCTGTTATGTTGTCAACTTTCTATGTTTATAAAAGCAATACTTAAAATCCCTCCCTACCCAGTTATTTTAAGCTTTCTCCAGATTTATTGCACTAATAGGTTGAGAGGTATGTCTGGTTATCATTTGTTTTACAGATCCATTCCAGCAGCATCTAAGTATTAATTCTTTGAAAATAATAGGCCTGAACAGCCTGGTTGCAGAATTAGAATATGTTCACATCCTTTCGTGGGCTAATACTGGGATCTCCGATTTGCAGGCTCATTAAGTCTTACTAGGTTCTTTGTCACATCTTAAAATAATGAATCTAAACTGGGTTCCCTTGCAGTTAAGTTCAGTTTCACTTTATTCAAGCTATCCCTGAGCTTTTACACCTGTCAACCTGTGCTTTAAAAAGCAAAGCACTGACCTTCAAAATAATACAAGATAATCATAAAGGGCAACGGAGCTAGTTTCGCACTTATGTACATGTTACAAATACCAGAACCCATCTAGTGATAGGAAAGTGCTGCTTGCCCATTAACACTTCCGACTTCAGTAAATCGTTAAAAATTCATAATGCAAAATAAAGATGAATAATAATGGTAGTCTTAGCCTTAAATGTTCGCAGCCCAGCCTAGCCTTTCTATCACACACACACACTCTTACCAGATCAGTTCTGTCTTACCTAAATGGCTATTTTAAATTCCGCAAGCAAATATGGAATGATTTTACATCTGCTGTAGTGTTGTGTGTGTGTGTGTGCAATGCATGCATGGCCCTCTTTAAAGAAAAAGATGCCACTACCATGGTGTTAATAAGTTTTTTTTTTAATTATTATTTAAGCCTCATGGCCAGAGTGCCCTCCACCCAGGCATGGGGCCCTAGGTGATGATCTATGTCACCTACTGCTGGATCCGACTCTGGGTATTGCATTCCAGTAACAAAACCATTCATCAACAACACAGAATTCCTACCCCCCAACTATACATGCCTCAGGAATGACAGACCACATAGAAAAGGTGGTGGCGTCACCTTGATATGCCCAAATATCTACACAATAGTCCCTTTCACTAAACCCATTCCACAGTTCTCCTCAGCAGAACTTTTAGTAACCCTCCTAAAACTAAATAACTATAAAACCCTCTGCATCATAGTGTTATACATTCCCCCAGGTGACAACATTCCCATTCTACAGGATATTCTAGCTTGGTCATCCAAAAATATTCAAAATGAAACAATCATCCTAGGGGATGTAAACACTGACTGGTAAGATATCACTAATCAAAACCCCCAAACTAACATCAACCTATTCAACTACACCTAGTTGTCTCTGATATAACTAGGGCAAATACCAAAAAGAACAAAGGCTCGGTCTTAGATTGGATCCTTGTATCTGACCCAAATAAGATCTCCACCTTTGGAACATTACCAAACAGCATCAGTGACCACTTACCAGCCTTCGCTATACGTAAAACTTCCACAACTATTAGTAACCACCAATTAAAACAAACTAGAGACCTATCCCAATTCTCTCCAGAAACCCTAAATGAAATTTTACAGCATACGAACTGGGCACCACTAAAAATCATTCCTCTTGATGATGCGGTTGAATTATTCAATTCAACATTTCTCAAAATCTTAGATAGAGTAGCACCACCCCGACTAAAAAGAGTCAAGACTAATCATGCCATTTGGCTCACCAAATCCACAAAGCAAATTATGTCCACTAGAGACAAAGCTTGGAAATCATGGCAAAAATATAAAAACCTCGCACTATAGAAACAACTACGTAATCAGGCCAAATGGCAGGTAACCAAAAACAAAAAAGAATATTTCCATAAACTACAGGACCAGCATAGACTAAACCGACAAAAATTCTGGGGGGCAATAAATTCCCTTATACACCCAGGCTCTAACACCAATCCTTGCCCATATCCTGATAAAAGACCCACTGATATAGACTCTCTGTTTAACTCATTTCATTGACACCATTGCCAAGCTGACCACCACTTTCCCTCGTCCTAACCCGAACTCATCAGACCAACAATCTACTCATTCTAAACCTTTCTCTCTACCAAATTGTTCTTCCTCTCCCATACCCACATGCACCATAAAAAAACTTCTAAAACTTAAACATTGCACCTGTGCTCCTGACAACTTACCTGCTGAATTACTAAAAATATCCGCAAACTCCATCGCTTACCCCATTAGTATACTTATCAACAAATCAGTCCAAGAATCCCACATACCTAGTATCTGGAAGAAAGCATACATTCTTCCTCTGCACAAAGGTGGCAAAAATGCAGACATCTCCAACTTTCGGCCCATCGCTATACTCTCTCCCATTTCAACAATATTAGAAAAATGTGTCCATACCCAACTTTTCAACCATTTAATTAATAACCAACTTCTCACCCCAACCTAACATGGCTTTAGACCAGGCCATAGCAGCAACACAGCTCTCATCTCCTTTATGGATAAAGTAAGTCTAGCACGCGATTCCGGTCTGATCATCTCCATGCTATTCCTTGACCTTTCAAAAGCTTTCAATACCATTTCACACTCCCTTTTACTCTCTAAACTCAGCAATCTAGGTGTCTCACCCCCAGCCCTAAATTGGTTCTCAAACTACCTCTCTGGCAGATATCAATCAACTAAATGGCAGCAATCCTGTTCCCCCTTCCTCAGCATCTCCACAGGTGTCCACTAAGGCTCCATATTGGGCCCCCTTCTATTCAATATATTAATCAATAACTTCCATAACTCTCTTACGCATGGCACTGTGATCCAATATGCAGATGACTCAACAATCATCTGCACTGCTAAAACCCCTTCTGAGTTACAACTACTAACCCAAAATGCCTTTACATCCACTGAAAAATGGATATCATGCAATCACCTTGCTCTCAATCCAAAGAAGACTAAACTGATCCTATTCGCTTCCAAAAAAACAACCTCTCTAAATGGAACTGAATTCTCTACCCACTCCCAAAATAATAACTCCATTGAAGTAGTCTCTGGTACTAAACTGTTAGGAGTCATTACTGACGAAACCCTAATATTTGATCTCCACATACTCAATAACATCAAAAAAAACATCAGAAACTGGGCACCCTTTATAGACATAGCTATTACCTCAATAACACTACTAAAAAGACTCTAGCCTCAGCCTTTCTACTTCCATCTCCGCTATATGGTGCCCCCATACTCACAAACATCCACTCATCTCTTAAAACAAATCCTGACGCATGTTATAATAAGGTCGCAGGATTTGCGACCAATGCTAGATCCTCATCACACCACTGTTCCTCGCTGCAACAACTAAACTGGCTACAGCTACCACTCTATCCCAACTACCTGCACTTAACTACTGCACATAAAATTATATATAAACCCACAGCATGTCCCTCCCTCTCCTCCTTACTATCATTGTACCAGCCAAATAGACCTCTTAGATCAGAAAATAAAACACTGCTTAAAGGGGCACTATCTCGTTTCTGAAATCAGCTGCTTGCCTGAGTACATTGTTTACATTTTAGTGCTATGTAAGTCACATGTTCACATAGAGGCAGTATTTTCAGAGAAGCTAGTTAGCATATAGCAGGTCAGATTTCACAAACTTCAGTGGGGGAGGGTAGAAGTGGTAAGAGTTTACACTTTGTCCTTTTGTATTTTCCTTCCCCCACCCGTAGGCTATTAGTTGAATGACTGGCTTAGACAC